>NC_077227.1:581237775-581537775 GCF_027887165.1 Monodelphis domestica | reverse complement strand
AGCCAGGAATTTCTGAATCAGCCTTGCAGGTGGTATTCACATGGTGCCCCCTCTGCTCAGACAGTTGTCCATATGGTGGGAGGAATTAGAGAGTGGATGGAATGCTGATGGGTTGGGAGGGAAAGAAATCTTAACACAACCTTGTAGGCAGGATCCAGAAAAGAAAAGAAAAAGTTCTCCAGCTCATGAAAAATGGTTTTGACCTTATCTACATTTACAAAAGGTGCATCTTGTTCTTCTTAGCCTTGGTGATGTTCTCTTTTTCATATTCCCTATATGATTAGGTGAAACAAACACAAGCATCAGTTTGCATCTGATCTGAGCAAACACAAATTCCTGTGAAATTCAAATTTAAAGAAAATAAAGAGGGGCAACCAGGTGGCTCAGGGGATAGAGAGGCAGGCCTAAAGATGGGAGGTCTAGGATTCAAATTTGACCCTAGACACTTCCTAGCTTTGTGACCCTGGGCAAGTCACTTAACCTCTATTGTCTAGCCCTTACTACTCTTCTGCCTTGAAACCAACACACAGTATTGATTCTAAGACCGAAGCTAAGGGCTTAAAAAAGAAAAGAAGATTTTGTCTAGGCCTCTGGCCTAGGCACATGTTTCTTACTTGTATATTCTTTAATCTTTAACCTTTAATAAACCTCTAAAAAATATAATAAAAAAAAAAGAAAAGAAGAGAAGAGGGGGAAAAAAGATAAAAGAAAAAAGAAAAGAGAGGGGAAGGGTATATTTAAATAGTTTTTTCTTCTCAATTTATTTTCCGATTCATTTAAACTTTGGTATCTCTTTAATATCCTTTAACACAATCTGTTGATTTTTAAAACCTCAGAGTTGGAAAGGGTTTTCCCATCTAGGCTACCCATATATAAAAAGGACTCTCTCCCCTTGAATATCTCCAGCAAGTGGTTGCTGAGTCTTTACTTGAAGCCTTCCAGTGATGGAGAGCTCATTATCTCCTGAGGCAGCTTATTCTACCTTTATAGTACTTCCTTATATCAAACCTCAATCTACTGCAATTTTTACTCATTGCTCCTAGTTCAGACTTTCCCGGACAAGCAGAATCAGCCTCATCTTTCTTTCACACGATATTCCCTGAAATATATAAAGATGGCAAGCATTTTCCACCCTCTCCTTCCGTCCTTTCCTTCCTCACAGTTTTCTCTTCTCTTGGTTAAATATCCCCAGCTCCAATGATCCTCCGTTGAACTGATCTCAGTTTGTGTCAATGATTTTCCTCCCCTTAAAGACTTAGGATGCTCTCATAGGATCACTAATTGTAGAGTTAGGAGTGAGATCTTCTAGTCCACCTCTTCATTTTACTGATTGAGGACTCTCAAGTTCAGAAAGGATCTGTGATAGTTCATGTTTAAAAAGCTTATACAAGTGGCAGAACTGGGATTTGAACTCAGATCATTTGACTTTAAGTCAAAATTTTTCTTTTATCAAGTCATTTCACTACTTCATACTATGCCATGCTACCTTTCCTCTCTATTTTAAAAAACTCTTCCCTTCTCTCTTAGAATCAATACTAAGTACTCATTCTAGGGTGGAAGACTGGTAAGCTTTAGGCAATAGGGGTTAAGAGACTTGCCTGGGGTCACAAAGCTAAGAAGGGTCTAAGGCCAAAATGGAACCTAGGACTTCCTGTTTCTAGTCCTGGCTCTCTATCAACGGAGCCTCTCTATTTATTGCTAGACTGTTTTGGAGCCAATGCATTTCAGAAATGATTGTTAAATTTTCAGCCTAAGTGCTTACACCTTAAAATCAGCAAATGCTACAAATCAGGGCTTGATTTGTAATTTTGGTAATTGTTTAGACTTAAAAGAGTATGTTGGAGAAAATATTAATGATGCAGATTAAACTTAAAAATTTGTTATGCATACATTTTCTCCCCCCAGAGAGCAGGTTGTTAAATATTTATCAGCATATCCCTACTGATTAGTCTATTAACAAGTATGTATTAACTGTCTTAGTGTCATTATCTACATGGCATTGTGCTAGACTGGGCACTTTGAACATACATGAAACAATAGAGAACAATATCCCCAAATATCTAATTAAGTGCTTAATTATTTGGCACAAGCTATAAGTGCTATGAAGTTATAATTTGTGTGGAATAATTTAGCACAGGATCAGCTGCCTGAAAGAGAATGCAATATTGTAGAAAGAGGACTAGAAACCCAGATTGAAATCTTGGCTGTCACTTACTAACCGTGCACCTTGGGCAGAGTTTCTAGGTCTTATGTGTGATATGGACACAATTGCATTTGCACCCTGGACCTGTACTGTGTGCCATGAAGGGCAGGATGGAACAGTCGGACGGAGGGCCTGCCTGGCATTGGAAGACCTGGGCTTATGTCTTGAGTCTGATGTGTGCTAATGGTTGACCACAGACAAGATATTTGACTTCAATGCCATAAGCACGTCTCTGAGATTGTAGGTTGTGTTACAAAGGGATTTCCCATTCATTTCAGTGGAAGAAGTTTCCATATCACCCCCCACCCTGAAGAAAACTTGGGTCCAGATGAAAACAAAACATCCCCAGGTTGTTGTAAGGTTCCAGCAAAATAATGTACATAAAATGCTTTGTGAATCTTGAAGAACTATCTAATAATAATAAAATATTTCTATCACACTTGCTACGTGTGAGGCACTTTGCTAAGCACTTTATAATTATTATGTCATTTGATTCTCACAATAACCTTGGGAGGTAGTGCTATTATTGTTCCCATTTTACAGCTGAGGAAATTGAGGCAGAGAGTAAGTGACTTGTCCCAGGGCCACATAGCTAGTGAGTGTCTGAGACTAGATATGAACTCATGTCTAATTCTAGGTTTCACATTTCATCTATTGTGTCACCTGGTTGTCAATAAAAATGATAATTATGGTAATAGCTCATACTTATATAGCCCTCATTCCCCTCCCAATTTTTTCTTCTAGAGCTGCATTTCACTTATCATATGATTTAAAAAAAAAAACTCTTGGGGGCAGTTGGGTAGCTCAGTGGATTGAGAGCCAAGCCTAGAGATGGGAGGTCCTGGGTTCAAATCTGGCCTCAGACACCTCCTAGCTGTGTGACCCTGGGCAAGTCACTTGACCCCCATTGCCTAGCCCTTACCACTCTTCTGCCTTGGAACCAATACACAGTATTGACTCCAAGACGGAAGGTAAGGGTTTAATAAAAAAAATTTTTTTTAATTAAAAAAACAACTCTTACTTTTCATCTTAGAATTAATATCAAGTATTGGTTCCAAGGTAGAAGGGTGATAAAACCTAGGCAATTAGGGTTAAGTGACTTGCTCAGGTTCACACAATTAGTTAAGTGTCTGAGTTCAAATTTGAACCCAGGACCTTTAAAACTATGAGAGGTGGCTCAGGTCAGCTACTACAAGTTTTTCAGAGCCCTTAAGTCAGGCAGAACCACCTCTGCTTACTTTAGAGATTCTTTGCAGTTTTGTTAGCTCCTGTGCTCATGAACTGGGATATTTAACTACTGAGGGGCTAACTGGCTGGAATACTCTGAGACTATGGGAACAGAACAGCCTTGCAGTAAGTAATAAAGGCCCTCACTGTAGTTTCTCTTGTCTCTGTCTGTCTGTCTCTGTGTTTTTTTCTCTCTTTCTCTCCCCTTTCCTTCCTTCCTTCCTTCCTTCCTTCCTTCCTTCCTTCCTTCCTTCCTTCCTTCCTTCCTTCCTTCCTTCCTTCCTTCCTTCCTTCCTTCCTTCCTTCCTTCCTTCCTTCCTTCCTTCCTTCCTTCCTTCCTTCCTCCCTCCCTCCCTCCCTCCCTCCCTCCCTCCCTTCCTTCCTTCCTTCCTTCCTTCCTTCCTTCCTTCCTTCCTTCCTTCCTTCCTTCCTTCCTTCCTTCCTTCCTTCCTTCCTCCCTCCCTCCCTCCCTCCCTTCCTTCTTCTTTCTCTCTTAGTAACAACTTCAAGACAGAAGGGCAAGGGGTAGGTAATTGGGATTTTTACTTCCTTCAGGTCACACAGCTAGAAAGTGTCTGAGACTACATTTAAACCCAGGTCCTCCTAACTCCAGGCTTGGCTCTCTATGTACTATACCACCTATTTGCCTCCCTGTCTCTTTATTTCTTAACCATTATTCTCTCTTGTATTCTTTCATATTAGCTTTTCTGAAATTCATGTGTGGAAATTGGGCTGTTCAGCTTATATTCACTCAACTATCTTGACAGAAGTCTTGGGGTTTTCTTTTTAAATCTATACATTTGCAAAACTGATACCCCTTCATCCAATTATACTATTCCTCCCACCATTATCTCCTTTCCCCTTTCCTGCTCCCAATCCTCATTGTCAAATGTAACATGGACCAAACCATGAGCATGGAGAAGAATGATGACAGTGTGGTAGAACCTCTTCAGATGAAGAGGATGCAGAAAAATTTGGAAAACAGACAGGCCACATCCTGTACTTAGAGACAAACAATAGACAAATTATGATAACTTTTTGTCTCTCTCCATTCACCTATCTGTTTGGTGCCAAGCCTTGTAGCCAAAATCCTGGACCCTGTCTGTCAGAGCCCACAAAGATCTTGTCATTATTCTTGGTTTTGATCCTGTGGCTCCTTCAGACGCTGTCTCCAGCTTCTGATTTGTTCATCTCCATCCTTTATTCTTGATTTTGACTTTTTCACATCAAAATTCTGACTCCCTTCTACCCTACCAAGAATTATTTGACTGAATAAACTTCTCCCTCCCCAAATTAGGACAGAGTTCAAATAGCAATATGAACCCTGCAGTGACAGCCCTTCATAGGACCAGGGGTCTGAACAGTATGGTTACCCCCTAAGCCTTTGAGAAGCATGGTCGAGGTTCAAGTCAGAGCTCTTACTTGCTTATGATCTATGGCATGATGTTAGTGAAAATTGTACCTATCTTCATGATACTTTGAGATTAAAAGTAACTTTCCTTTTCCCCCAGTAATATTTTATTATATTTTTCTAATTACATATAGAAATAATTTTTAACATTTGCTTTCTGACATTTAAAAATCCAAATGCTTGCCTCCTTCCCTGATATGGCAAGTAATCTTATGTAGGTTAATACACGTGTTATCATGTATTTCCACATTCATCATGTTGTGAAAGAAGACACATATTACACATACAAGAAAAAACTCATGAAGGAAATAAAGTGAAAAATGTATACTTTGATCTGCAATCAGACTCCATCAGTTCCTTCTGTGGTGGTAGATAGCATTTTTCATCCCAAGTCCCTTGCAATGCTGATCAATGTATAATATTGCTATTATTGTGTTCAATGTTCTCCTAGTTCTGCTCCCCTTCACTTTACATCAGTTCATATAAGTCTTCCCAGGTTTTTCTGAAACCAACCCCTTCATCATTATGCACAATAGTATTCTGTCTTAATCATATATCACAACTTGGTAGACATTCCCCAAGTGGATGACATCCCTTTAGTTTTTAACTCTTTGCCACCACTAAGACACTTTCTTAACTACTCTGTGAGATGGGTAGTGAAAGGATCATTAACCCATTTGAAAAATGAAGAAACGAAGGTTTAGACATAGCTAGGAAGTGTTGGAGGCCAAATTTGAACCCAGGTCCTTCTGATGCTTTGCCAACTGTACTACTTACCTATCCCTAGATTTAGGGATTTTAGAAGACTACTGTCTCAGTAGGAATCATCATTATGAAAATATATCCCCAAAAGTTAACATGTTCTTAGGGTAAGGGAGAGTGTCCAAGTTGAGGGAGGTGATAGTCCCTCTTACCTCTGCTCTGGTCAGACTATATCAGATATTGGATTCAGTGCTGGGCATCACCTTTTAGGAAGGACATTGATAAGCTGTAGAGTAACCAGGAGAGGGTGACCAAGATGGTGACTAAATGATGATCAATTCAAGGAACTGAGAATGCTTAGACAGGAGTCAAGACTTATGAGTGACTTGGTGGTTATCTTTAAGTATATGAAAGACTACCACATTTGGGCAGCTAGGCAGCTCAGGCCTGGCATTAAGGGGGACCAAGTTCAAATCCAAATTTGAATCCTTAGGCGCTTAATAGCAGGAACTTTCTGAGTCTCCTTCCAAGCAATCATTACAAAGCATCTCAAAAAAACAGAAATCAAAATCCTTGAGTAAAGGGGCTCTCCCATAGGAGGCAGCCTTAAAGGTAGTCATGTTTGGGGATTCCCACACTATAAGGGGGTGAAACTGCACTTATCAAAGGGCAAGCTGATCACCACTCCCCCATACCACCTACCAGACCAGAGTCAGGGTGAGGGCTGGGCAATCTCTAAATTCTTGGGGGCTAGCTGAAAGCACCACAGACTTACCCCTGAGGGCAGTGCAAAGCCTTGGCACCAAGACTTGAGACCTTAGGCTGAAAAGTGTGGAACCTGGGCAGCAGAGCACAAAGCTTGGGCAGAGAGAGGGCTGGGCACAGTTGAGGCAGCAGGGGCTAGAAATATAGCCTCAGGGCAAAAGGCTTTAAAGTGTGCTACACAAAGAACAACACATAACCTGCCCTCACTAGGGCTACTAACTAGGAAGGGAAGGTACTACCAAGGAAAAGCCCATCAAGACAAAAGCTAAGAAGGCAATCAACATGCAGGGACCCTAATCAACTAGAGGCAAAAGGAACAAGTAGCAGCAAAAAAAAAAAAAATCTCTTGACCCTGGATAATTTCTATGGAGAAAAAGAGCAAAATACAGAGAGTGACAAACAAGCAAACACATCCAAACTTAAAAAAGAAATTGGTCACAAGCTCTTGAGGATCTCAAAATGAGTTCAAGAACCAAGTAAGATAGATAGAAGAAAAATGGGAAGGAAAGTGGGAAAAAGAAATGAAAGTAATCCAAATCTGAATCCTCAGACTTTTCCTAGCTGTGTGATCCTGGGCAAGTCACTTAACCCCAATTGCCTAGCCCTTACCACTCTTCTTAAATTTTTTTCTTTTTCCTTCTTAAAATTTATATCAATTCTAAGCCAGAGGGCAAGGGAGAAGTAAAGGAAGGAAGGAGGGAAGAAAGAAAGAAAGAAAGAAAGAAAGAAAGAAAGAAAGAAAGAAAGAAAGAAAGAAAGAAAGAAAGAAAGAAAGAAAGAAAGAAAGAAAGAAAGAAAGAAAGAAAGAAAGAAAGAAAGAAAGAAAGAAAGAAAGTAGAAAGAAAAGAAAGAAAGAAAGAAAGTAGAAGGAAAAGAAAGAAAGAAAGAAAGAAAGAAAGAAAGAAAGAAAGAAAGAAAGAAAGAAAGAAAGAAAAAGAAGAACGAAGACTAGTATATGAAAGAAGTATAATAAGGATAGATTGACCTATAAGGAAAGTGGTCCTTTAAGCTTGCAATAGATGTTCTCTACCTGGGTCAAATATAAGAGACCTTATATGGTTATGGAATGCTTAGAGTGAGGCTCCTTTCCAGCCACCATGATTAAAAGCCTGGTACAGGTGATGATGGATTTGGAATTGGAAGATTTAGGTTGACTACTAGTAAATTCCTTTACTGGATTTGAAGTTAGAAAACCTAGGTTTGAATTTTTACTAAACATTTGAAATTGGATTTAGAGGTAGTATTGTGTAAAGAGATGATTTTGGAGTCAGGAAGATCTGAGTTCAAACCTTGCCTCTGACACATACTGGCAATATGCCCCTGAATAAATAAACTTAAGCTCTTAGTGATACCAAAAAAAAAATCTTCAATAATGTTTTATTTTTTGTCAATTGCACATAAAAACAATTTTTATTATTTGTTTTATAACATTTTGAGTTCCAAATTCTCTCCCTTCCCTATTCCTGAAACAGTAACCAGTTTGACATAGGTTATACATAGAGAGGTTGTACAAAACATATTTCCATATGCATCATGTTGTGGAAGAAAACACATATTAAAAAAATTCATCAGGAAAATAAAGTAAAAAATGTCATGCTTTGATTTGTGTTCAGACTCCATCAGTTCTTTCCATTATGAGTCCTTTGGGATCATCTTGGATCATTGTATTACTGAGATGCCAAACAACTTTTGAAGAACGCAAGACATATTAAGATGATAATCCTACCTAAACTAATCTACTTATTTGATGCCATCCCAATTAAATTACCAAAAATTATTTTGAGTTAGAAAAAAATAACAAAATTCATGTGGAAGAATAAAAGGTCAAGAATACCAAAGGAATTAATGGGAGAAGATGTCTAACAATATCAGACTTTAAATTGTATTACAAGGTAGTAATTATCAAAACTATCTGGTACTGGCTAAGAAATAGAAAGGTAGACCAGTGGGACAGAATGGATCTATAACAAACAACAGTAAAATATTATAGAAATCTGGCATTTGATAAAACCACAAATCCAGGATTTGGAGATAATGAATCACTGTTTGGGAAAAAAAAATTGCTTGGATAACTAGAATCCAGTTTGGCAGAAACGAGATATAGACCAAGATAAGATCAAAATGGATACATGGTCTAGACACAAAAGGAGATACCATAAGTAAATGAAAACAAGAAACATACTACCTATAAGATTTTTGGAAAGGAGAGGACTTTATGAGTCAAGAGATGGAAAGCATTGTGAAATATAAAATGGGTAATTTTGAATCCATTGAAATGAAAGGTTTTGTACAAATAAAATAAGCACTGCCAAGATAAGAAGGAAAGCAGAAAATTGGGGGAAATTGTTTATAGCTAGTCCTTCTGATAGAAGTCTCATATCACATCAACAAGCAAACTAGCAAGAACCACATGATTATCTCAATAGATGCAGAAAAAGCCTTTGATAAAATACAACACCCATTCCTATTAAAAACACTAGAAAGCATAGGAATAGAAGGGTCATTCCTAAAAATAATAAACAGTATATATCTAAAACCAACAGCTAATATCATCTGCAATGGGGATAAACTAGATGCATTCCCAATAAGATCAGGATGCCCATTATCACCCCTACTATTTGACATTGTACTAGAAACACTAGCAGTAGCAATTAGAGAAGATAAAGAAATTGAAGGCATCAAAATAGGCAAGGAGGAGACCAAGTTATCACTCTTTGCGGATGACATGATGGTCTACTTAAAGAATCCTAGAGATTCAACCAAAAAGCTAATTGAAATAATCAACAACTTTAGCAAAGTTGCAGGATACAAAATAAACCCACATAAATCATCAGCTTTTCTATATATCTCCAACACAGCTCAGCAGCAAGAACTAGAAAGAGAAATCCCATTCAAAATCACCTTAGACAAAATAAAATACCTAGGAATCTATCTCCCAAGACAAACACAGGAACTATATGAACACAACTACAAAACACTCGCCACACAACTAAAACTAGACCTGAACAAATGGAAGAACATTAACTGCTCATGGATAGGACGAGCCAATATAATAAAAATGACCATCCTACCCAAACTTATTTATCTATTTAGTGCCATACCCATTGAACTACCAAAATACTTCTTCACTGATTTAGAAAAAACCATAACAAAGTTCATTTGGAAGAACAAAAGATCAAGGATATCCAGGGAAATAATGAAAAAAAACACATATGATGGGGGCCTTGCAGTCCCTGACCTAAAACTATATTACAAAGCAGCAGTCATCAAAACAATTTGGTACTGGCTAAGAAACAGAAAGGAAGATCAGTGGAATAGACTGGGGGAAATCGACCTCAGCAAGACAGTATACGATAAACCCAAAGATCCCAGCTTTTGGGACAAAAATCCACTATTCGATAAAAACTGCTGGGAAAATTGGAAGACAGTGTGGGAGAGACTAGGAATAGATCAACACCTCACACCCTACACCAAGATAAATTCAAAATGGGTGAGTGACTTAAACATAAAGAAGGAAACCATAAGTAAATTGGGTAAACACAGAATAGTATACATGTCAGACGTTTGGGAGGGGAAAGGCTTTAAAACCAAGCAAGATATAGAAAGAATCACAAAATGTAAAATAAATAATTTTGACTACATCAAATTAAAAAGCTTTTGTACAAACAAAACCAATATAACTAAAATCAGAAGGGAAACAACAAATTGGGAAAAAATCTTCATAGAAACCTCTGACAAAGGTTTAATTACTCATATTTATAATGAGCTAAATCAATTGTACAAAAAATCAAGCCATTCTCCAATTGATAAATGGGCAAGGGACATGGATAGGCAGTTTTCAGATAAAGAAATCAAAACGATTAATAAGCACATGAAGAAGTGTTCTACATCTCTTATAATCAGAGAGATGCAAATCAAAACAACTCTGAGGTATCACCTCACACCTAGCAGATAGGCTAACATGACAGCAAAGGAAAGTAATGAATGCTGGAGGGGATGTGGCAAAGTTGGGACATTAATTCATTGCTGGTGGAGTTGTGAATTGATCCAACCATTCTGGAGGGCAATTTGGAACTATGCCCAAAGGGCGACAAAAGAATATCTACCCTTTGACCCAGCCATAGCACTGCTGGGTCTGTACCCCAAAGAGATAATGGACAAAAAGACTTGTACAAAAATATTCATAGCTGCGCTCTTTGTGGTGGCCCAAAACTGGAAAACGAGGGGATGCCCATCAATTGGGGAATGGCTGAACAAACTGTGGTATATGTTGGTGATGGAATACTATTGTGCTAAAAGGAATAATAAAGTGGAGGAATTCCATGGAGACTGGAACAACCTCCAGGAAGTGATGCAGAGCGAGAGGAGCAGAACCAGGAGAACATTGTACACAGAGACTAATACACTGTGGTATAATCGAACGTAATGGACTTCTCCATTAGTGGCGGTGTAATGTCCCTGAACAACTTGCAGGGATCCAGGAGAAAAAAACACCATTCATAAGCAAAGGATAAACTATGGGAGTGGAAACACCGAGGAAAAGCAACTGCCTGAATACAGAGGTTGAGGGGACATGACAGAGGACAGACTCTAAATGAACACTCTAGTGCAAATACTATCAACAAAGCAATGGGTTCAAATCAAGAAAACATCTAATGCCCAGTGGACTTACGCGTCGGCTATGGGGGGTGGGGGGGAGGAAAAGAAAATGATCTTTAACGAATAATGCTTGGAAATGATCAAATAAAATATATTTAAAAAAAAAATTAAAAAGAAGTCTCATATCTAAAATATATAGTGAACTTCAAATTTATAAGAATAAGAGCTATCCCCCAATTGATAAATGAGCAAAAGATAATATAAATGGGCAATTTTCAGAGGAAGAAATCAAAGCCATATATAGGTATATGAAAAAATGCCCCAAATTATTACTGATTAGAAAAATGCAAACCAAAACAACTCTGAGATTATCACCTCACACCCACCAGACTGGCTAAAATGACAATAAGGCAAAAGAGAAATGTTGAAGGGGATATGGAAAAATGGGGACACTAATGCACTGTTGGTGGAGCTGTAAATTGATTCAACCATTTTGGAGCGCATGTTTCCCAAGAAGATTAGGGAAAGAGGAAAAGAACCCATATGGTCCAAAATATTTATATCTTTCTCTACAGTGGCAAAAAAATTGGAAACTGAAGGGATGCTCATCAACTGGGCAGTGGCTAAATTGTGGTATATGATTTTGATGTACTATTTCTGCACTAAAAGAAATGATGAACAAACTAATTTTTTTTTAATCCTGAAAAGATGTGAACTGGAATGATCTCCAGGAATTGATGCAGAGTGAGAGGAGCAGAACCAGGATAACATTGTACACAGAGACTGATACACTGTGGTACAATAGAATGTAATGGACTTCTCCATTAGTGGCAATACAGTGATCATGAACAACCTGGAGGGATCTACAAGAAAGAACACTATCCACATTCAGAGGAAAAACTGTGGGAGCAGAAACACTGAAGAAAAACAACTTCTTGATTACATGGATCAAGGGGGATATGATTGGGGATGTAGACTCTAAATGATCATCCTAGTGCAAACACCAACAACATGGAAATAGGTTTTGATCAAGGACACTTGTGATACCCAATGGAATTGTGCGTTGGCTACGGGAAGGGTGGAAGGAGGGGAGGGAGAGAAAGGATATGATTCTTGTAACCAAGAAATAATGTTCTAAATTGACTAAATAAGATTTTCAAAAAATAAAATGAAATATAATCCTGGAAAGAACTATAATAAACAGTAAAATGAATAGAACCAGGAGAACATTATATATAGCCACAAAATTAATAATGGAAGAATAACCTGGGAATGTTACCTCCAGAAAGATAAAATATGAAAGACAATTTATATGAACATGTTGGACTCCCTGATGATATCCTGTGTGATGTGGGGAGGCTGGTAAGGGGTTGGGACACTTTTGAATGGGATCTGGTATGGAGATATGAAGAAAAGTAAGTTGAACATATAAGATATTGGTGACTTTATTTGTGTTAATATCGTATTTTTCTTTATATACGGAAATGGTTGTTTTGTTTACATTTGTAAACATTTGGAATAAAACAACTATTTACAAAAAAAAAAAAAAAGGGAACTGGGCATATTTAGCCTGGAGAAGAGAAAACTTGGGGAGGACATGATAGTCGTCAAGTGAAGTATCTAAAGGGCTGTCATGAGGAGGAAGAATTATCCTTGCTCTATTAGGTCCCAGGATGCAGAACCAGGTCAATGGGTGGAAGTTGTAAGGAGTTCAGTTTAGGCTTCAAGTTAGGAAATACTTACTAACAATTAGAACTATCCACATAAAGGCAGAGCTAGGTGGCTCAGTGGATTGAGAGTCATGTCCAGAGCTGAGAGGTTCTGGGTTCAAATTTGGTCTTAGACACTTCCTAGCTGTGTGACCCTGGGCAAGTCACTTAACTCCAATTCTCCAATTGCCTAACCTTTATCACTCTCTTCTGCCTTGGAACCTAAGACAGGTTAGGGTTTAAAAAAAAACAAAACACCAAAACTATCTAAATGTGGAATGTTCTGACTTGAGAGGTAATGAGTTTCCCTTCCTTGGAGGTCTTCAAAAAGAGGTTGAATGATCACCTGTCAAGTGTGTTATAGTGGATATTCCTTTTGACTATGGGTTGGACTGATTGGCTACTTATTGGAGCTTCCTTCAAACTCAAATTGGGATTCTGAGTTTGCATTTTATCCTAGAAACAATAGGGAGACGCTAAATGTTCTCAAGCAAAGGAATGAGGTAGTCAGATTTGTGCTTTAGAAAGATTTCATAGCCATAGCTAGAGAGGAAGAGAAAATGGAAAACTGCAAGTCCAGCCAGGAAACTTTCAGGAAACCCAGGAGAGAGCCGATGAGGGTCCAGACTCAAATGAAGACCAAGAGTAGAGAGAAGGAATGTAAGAAGAAATTTAATTAATTAGCTTTTAATCACTTATAAGGACTCCTCTATAGTAGTTTGATAAGCTGTAACTGTGTAATTTAAATAAGATAGAATATGGAGACAGGAATGGTATTAAAAGCCAAAGGGGGGGGGGATTATAAAATAAAGAGCAGTTGTGTTATCTGCATTGATAGAGAGAATTCCTTCACTGGGAGTTCTCAGCTATGCATCGCACCTTTACAAAAACTGGCCATGTGAGAGGCATAAAAATTCTCACAAATGAATGCAGAAAAACAGAAGTGTTTAGTACATCATTTATCAACTATAATATAATAAAATTATATTCAATAATAGGTTATTGAAGGATTAAAAATTAATTGGTGGTGAAATAACTTAATCCTAAAGAATTGATGGGTCAAAGAATGAATTCTAAAACAATAGATAATTTCATCTAAAGAAAATAACAATGAAATAGCATAAGAAAACTTTGGGGTACAGACAAAGCAACACTTAAAGAAAAATATATATGTGTATATATCTATATCTATATATATCACTAAATAAGTTAATCAACAAAAGAAAGAAAAAAAATCAATGAATTTGGCATGCATTTTTTAAATGAACAGGTAGAACTAGATAGAACAGTACATTGAAAAATCCTGACAATATAAACCTAGAAATTTTGAAAAATAAAGAGATTAAAAAAACAAATTGGTGTTGAACTGATAAATAAAACTTTTTTTAGGAAGGAGTGAATTCTAAGAAATATATAAACTAAAAAGCAAAGTAGCATCTAAAATCAAGGGCTAAATTTTATGTAGTGGAGAAATGCTAAAGGCCTTTCTAGTAAGAGCAGGGGTAAAGTAAGGATATCCATTGTTACAACTATTATTTGATATAGGAATAGGATATAAAATTAACCCACATAAATCATTAACTTTTATGCAAAATACCAATAAAATCAATAGGAAACTATATAAAGTGAAATTACACTCCATTCAAAATTATAATGAATAATGTTTGACTTTTTGTGATCCTTTGGGGTTTTCTTGACAAAGATATTGGAGTAGTTTGCCATTTCCTTCTCTAGCCCACTTCACAGATGAGAAAACTGATGCAAAAAACATTAAGTGATTTACCCAAGGTCACATAGCTAATAAGTGTCTGAGGCTGGGTTTGAAATAAGGCCTTCCTGATTCCAGGTCCAAAGTTCCAACCACTTTGCTACCTAGTTATTCCCATTCAAAATAGCTACAAAACACATAAAATATTTGGGAGTTTGCCTATCAAGACACAAACAGGAACTGCTACAAAACAATCTTATCAGAAATAAAAATAGATCTAAAAATTGTGGAATATTGATTGTTCCCTGTTGGGCCATGACAATATAATAAAACTACAATAGTATCTAAATTAAAATTATTTATTCAATGTTAAATCAAGTGAACCACCAAATGATTATTTTAGAGAGTTAGAAAAGAGTAACAAAGTTGAATGGATCATTTTGATTACATTAAATTTAAAATAATTTTGTACATAAAAACCCAAACAAACAATACAACAAACATTAGAGGGGAAACAACAAATAGAGGGGGAAATGTTTATAGCAAATATCTCTGGCATCATTTCTCAAATATATAGAGAATTGAGTCAGATTTATAAGAATACCAAGCATTAAACTGAAATAACACTAAGTTACCACCTCATACCTATCAGATATGGCAGTAAAGGAAAATGGTAAATGTTGGAAGGGCTGTGGCAAAATTGGTAAACTAATGCCTTGTTAGTGGAGTTGTGAACTGATTCAACCATTCTGGAGGGCAATTTAGAACTATGCCCAAAGGGCAATAAAAACTGTGCATACCCTTTGATCCAATAATACCACTCCTGAGTCGGTAGACCAAAGAGATAATTAAAAAGGGGAAAGGACCTACTTGTATAAAAATGTTTATAACAGCTTTTTTTTTTTTGTAGTGACAAAGAATTGGAAATTGAAGGGATGTCCGTCATTTGGGGAATGACTGAACAAATTGTGGTCCGTTTTGGTAATGGAATACTATTGTGTTATAAGAAGTGATAAGCAAGATGATTTCAGAAAAAAGCTGGAAAGATCTGCAGGAACTGCAGAGTAAAATAAGCAGAACTTGGAGAACATTGTACACAATAATAGCAATATTGGGTGATGATTATCTGTGAAAACTTAGCTACTCTCAGCAATGCAATGATCTGGAGCAATCCTGGAAGAATTATGATGGGGAATGCTATCCATCTCCAGAGGAAGAGCTGTTGAAATTGTCTTTCATATCAGTGTATTTTCAGTTTTATTTTGGGGTTTTGGTTATGTATGAGTGTGTTCCTACAACAACGACCAATATGGAAGTGTGTTTTGCATAACACTAAAAAGTGAAAAAAAAAAGAATATAAAGCATTTTCCCAGTTGATAAATTGGCAAAGGATATGAACAGTTCTTAGAGGAAAAAAAATAAACTTATCTATAGTTATATTTTAAAAAATGCTCCAAATCACTATAGATCAGAGAAATGCAAGTTAAAACAACTCAGAGATAGCACTTCATACCTATCAGAATGACCTATGATCAAAAAGGAAAATGCCAAATTTTGAAAGAAATGTGAGAAAATTGGGTCACTAATGCATTATTGGTGGAACTATGAACTGCAACAACCATTCTGGAGAGTAATATGAAACTTAAAGCGCCCCAAATTATATATCCCTTTGGAACCAGCAATACCACTATTGGATCTATATCCAAAGAGAACAGAGTTAGGGGGAAATGACTTACTTGTACTAAAGTATTTTTAGTAGTTCTTTTTGTTTTGGCAAAGAATTGGAAACTATGGGGTTATCTATCAACTGGGGAATGGCTGAACAAGTTGTGGCATATGGTTATAATGGAATACTATTGTGCCATAAGAAATGACAGACAGGATGAATTTTTTAAAAACCTGGAAAAATTTCTATGAACTGATGCAAAATGAAGTGAGAACAGTATATAAAGTAACAGAAATATTGTCTGATGATCAACTGTGAAGGACTAAACTATTATCAGCTACGAGGTCCAAAGATAACTCCAAGGGATTCGATAAAAAATGATATTCAGAGCCAAAGAAGGAACTGTAGGAGTCTGATTGTAGATCAAAGGATGCCATTTTATTTACTTTATGAGTTTTTTATTGTATGTCAGATATGTGCCTTCTGTAATGGCGTGAGGAACATGGAAATATGTATTGCATGAAAGCACTGGTATAACTTATATCAGACCATTTATTGCTTTGGGGAGGGTGAGGTGAGGTAAAGAATATGAATCACAAAATGTCAGAAAGCATTTGTTAAAAATTGTTTCTACATGTAACTGAAAGAAATTAAAAATTAAAAAAACTCCACAAAATTCTTATGATGGAACAAAAGATCCCCTGACCTCTTGGTCAATTAAAAAATGGGAAGGAAAAGGGCTCAGTAGTATCAGAATTCAAATTATTCTACAAAGCAGTAGTCAACAAAACTGTTTAATGTTGACTAAAAAAATAGAAAAGTCAATAGGTGGAACAAATGCGGTTTACGACATACAGAAGTAAATGATCATAGTTACATTCTTGAATATAACACAAATACTCCAACTACTGAGATAAGGACTCAGTATTGGACAAATACTGCCAGGAATTCTAGAAAGTAATATGATAGAAATTAGATTTAAGCCAATATCTAATACAATGAACTAAGATAAACTCCAAGTGGATACATGATTTTGGTATAAAAGGTATCATCATAAACAAGTTAGAAGAGTATAGAAAGAAATGGCTTTTGAAGTTATGATTGGGGAGGAATTTATGTTCCAACAAGGGCCAGAAAGTATTAAAGAAGATAAAATTTTGATTACTTCAAATTGAAAATTTAACATGAAACCAATTCAAATAGAAAGGGAACAGTTAAGTGGGGGAAAATTCTGTTTCTTGATAAAGATCTGGTATCTAAGAAAAATACTATACTGATGAAAACATAGAACAAGTGCCATTTCCCAGTAGATATGTGGTCAAAGTATGGAAAAGGAAATTCTCAAAAGAAATTCAATCTATCAACTATTATATTTAAAAAGTTATAAATGCTTATATGAAATGACACAAAGTTAAGTGAGCAGAACCAGGAGAACATTGTACTGTACACAGTAACAGCAATATTGTATGATGATCACCTGTGAAGACAGCTATTCTCAGCAATACAATGATCTAAAACTTACGATAAAAAAAAAAATCTATGCACTTCCAGAGAAAGCACTGAGGAAGTCTGAATTCAAATCAAAGTATACTTAATTTTTCTTGGATCTTTTTGGCCTGTTTTCTTTTGCATCAAGGTTAATATGGCAATGTATTTTGCATTACTGCATGAATAGAATTTATAGCAAATTGTTTGCCTTCTTAAGGAGGCAGGTAAGGGAAGAAAGGAGGGAGAGAATTTGGAACTCAAAATTTTAAAAAGTGAAATTACAAATTTTTTTCTCCATATAATGGAGAAAAAAATAAAATAAAATAAATTTAATAAATGTAAATGCAACTCTGAAATTCTACCTTACACTCAGATTGGCAAAGATGAAAAAAAAAAGGAAAATGATGATTGTTGGAGAAGCTTTGAGAAAGCAAACATGTTAATGTGCCATTGGTGGATCTGTGAACTGGTAAGCCTTTTAAAAAATTTTATTTGGAATTATGCCCCCAAAGTAACTAAATGCCACCTAGCAATACCACTATCAGGCCCGTACCCTAAGGCAGTGAAAGAAAGAGGGAAAAGACTCATATATACAAAAAACATTTATAGCAACTCTATTAATTATAACAAAGAGTTGGAAACAGAGAATTTGTCTACTAATTGGAGAATGGCCAAACAAAATATGGTATTGAATATAAAGGAATATTATTATGCTGTAAGAAATAATTTTTAAGAAAAACTTGGCTTGGACTTCCGGTTAAGATGGCGGCTTAGAGAAAGCTGAAGTTCAGATCTCCGGAAAACCCTTCCCGACCGATCTCAAACTAGAAGCTCCTAAGGCGCCGAAATTCAAAACGATCAACAGCACAGACCCTGGGAACCCTCCTCCTGGACCTGGACCCGGTTCAAAAGGTACGGCTCCCCTTAAAAGCCAGAACCCGAGATCCCTCGGACCTCAGGGGTAGGAGCGCAGAGTCCAAGGCTCCCGGAAGCGGCAGCCACACCGGGCTCAGAGAGCAGGGTCTGAGGAACAACAACCCTCAGGGTCTTCTACCCAAGTCCCAGTCCGGGTGAAAGTTACTGCCTGGGGCTTCCGCTGCAGAGAGCCGGTAGGTCCGGGTGAAAGTTACTGCCTGGGGCCTCCGCTGCAGAGAGCTGGTCAAAACAACAGCAACCCTCAGGGCGGGCAAGACAGCCTCACGGGCTGGATCCTGCTATCCAAGTCTCAGTGAAAGTCTGTGCTCTCGGAGCTTGGGGAAGCGGCAGCCCATCCCCCCGCAGGCCGACGAAACAGCCTCACGGCCAGGGATTCTGAAGGCAACTTCCGGAAATCGAGCCAGGGGGAGAGTGTGGCCTCGTGGTCCGACCCTTCCATTCCAGTTCCAGTGAGGCATATTCAGTTTAACCCAGGGAACGCTCATAGAACCAACATCTGCCCAGGACTAAAGCCACTGATCACCAGACAAAGACAAGAAAAGCCAATCCTCCACGTTCAGAGATGACAAATTCCACAGAAGCACAGAAGCCCCAAAATACCAAGAAAAATAAGAAGAAAGGGGCGACTCTGGACACATTCTATGGAGCCAAAATACAAAATACAGAGCAGATAGAAGAAGATATACAAGAAAATTCTCCAAAATCTTCCAAAGGAAATAGAAACTCTCCACAAACCCATGAAGAATTTGAATCAGAAAGGACCAAAAAGATGGAAGCCCTCTGGGAGGAAAAGTGGGAAATGATGCAAAAGAAATTCACGCATCTACAAAACCAGTTTGACCAAACTGTAAAAGAAAACCAGGCTTTAAAGCAAGAACTAATAAAGCAAAGCCAAAACACCAAGAAATTAGAAGAGAACATAAAATATCTCACCGACAAGGTGATAGATCTGGAAAACAGGGGGAGAAGAGAAAATTTAAGAATAATTGGACTCCCAGAAAAGCCAGAAATAAACACCAAACTGGACATGGTGATACAAGATATAATCAAAGAAAATTGCCCAGAGATTCTAGAACAAGGGGGCAATACATCCACTGACAGAGCTCACAGAACACCTTCTACACTAAACCCCCAAAAGACAACTCCCAGGAATGTAATTGCCAAATTCCAAAGCTATCAAACAAAAGAAAAAATCCTACAGGAAGCCAGAAAAAGACAATTTAGATATAAAGGAATGCCAATCAGGGTCACACAAGACCTTGCAAGTTCTACGCTGAATGATCGTAAGGCATGGAACATGATCTTCAGAAAGGCAAGAGAGCTGGGTCTCCAACCAAGAATCAGCTACCCAGCAAAACTGACTATATACTTCCAAGGGAGAGTATGGGCATTCAACAAAATAGAAGACTTCCAACTTTTTGCAAAGAAAAGACCAGAGCTCTGTGGAAAGTTTGATACCGAAAATCAAAGAGCAAGGAATACCTGAAAAGGTAAATATTAAGGAAAGGGGAAAAATGTTATCTTCTTTTACTCAAACTCTCTTCTATAAGGACTACATTTATATCAACCTATGTATACTAATATGTGGGGAAAATGTAATGTATAAATAGGGGGTAAAGAAAGACCAAATAGAATAATGGTTCTCACACAAAGATTCACAGGGGAAGGGGAGGGGAAGAAAACTCCTATAAGAAGGAGAGGAAGAGAGGGGGGGGGGGGTTACTTAAACCTCAATCTCAGGGAAATCAACTCTGAGAGGGAAAAACATCCAGATCCATTGGGATCTTGAGTTCTATCTTACCCAACAAGGGTAAGGAGAAGGGAAAACCAAGGGGGGGAGGGGGAGAGGGAGAACAAAAAGGGAGGGAAAGAGAGGGGGGAGGGGGAGGGAACAAAAAGGGAGGGACTAAAAAGGGAAACATCAAGGGAGGGGACAAGGGGGACTGATTCAAAGTAAATCACTGGACTAAAAGGTAGAGCCGAAGAAGAAAAGGTTAGAATTAGGGAAGGCAATCAAAATGCCAGGGAGTCCACAAATGACAATCATAACTTTGAACGTGAATGGGATGAACTCACCCATAAAACGTAGACGAATAGCTGAATGGATTAGAATCCAAAACCCTACCATATGTTGTCTTCAAGAAACACACATGAGGCGGGTTGACACCCACAAGGTCAGAATTAAAGGATGGAGTAAGACCTTCTGGGCCTCAACTGATAGAAAGAAGGTAGGAGTGGTAATCATGATATCTGATAAAGCCAATGCAAAAATAGACCTGATCAAAAGGGATAGGGAAGGTAATTATATTTTGTTAAAAGGGACTCTAGACAATGAGGAAATATCATTAATCAACATGTATGCACCAAATAATATAGCACCCAAATTTCTAATGGAGAAACTAGGAGAATTGAAGGAAGAAATAGACAATAAAACCATACTAGTGGGAGACTTAAACCAACCATTATCAAATTTAGATAAATCAAATCAAAAAATAAATAAGAAAGAGGTAAAAGAAGTGAATGAAATCTTAGAAAAATTAGAATTAATAGACATATGGAGAAAAATAAATAGGGATAAAAAGGAATACACCTTCTTCTCAGCACCACATGGCACATTCACAAAAATTGACCATACATTAGGTCACAGAAACATAGCACACAAATGCAAAAAAGCAGAAATAATGAATGCAGCCTTCTCAGATCACAAGGCAATAAAAATAATGATTAGTAATGGTACATGGAAAACCAAATCTAAAACCAATTGGAAATTAAACAATATGATACTCCAAAACCGTTTAGCTAAAGAAGAAATCATAGAAACAATTAATAATTTCATCAAGGAAAATGACAATGGCGAAACATCCTTTCAAACCTTTTGGGATGCAGCCAAAGCGGTAATCAGAGGCAAATTCATATCCCTGAAAGCTCATATTAACAAACAAGGGAGAGCAGAGATCAATCAATTGGAAATGCAATTGAAAAAACTCGAAAGCGATCAAATTAAAAACCCCCAGCAGAAAACCAAATTAGAAATCCTAAAAATTAAGGGAGAAATTAATAAAATCGAAAGTGATAGAACTATTGATTTAATAAATAAGACAAGAAGCTGGTACTTTGAAAAAACAAACAAAATAGACAAAGTACTGGTCAATCTAATTAAAAAAAGGAAGGAAGAAAAGCAAATTCACAGCATTAAAGATGAAAAGGGGGACAGCACCTCCAATGAGGAGGAAATTAAGGCAATCATTAGAAATTACTTTGCCCAATTATATGGCAATAAATACACCAATTTAGGAGAAATGGATGAATATATACAAAAATACAAACTGCCTAGACTAACAGAAGAGGAAATAGAATTCTTAAATAATCCCATATCAGAAATTGAAATCCATCAAGCCATCAAAGAACTTCCTAAGAAAAAATCCCCAGGGCCTGATGGATTCACCTGTGAATTCTATCAAACATTCAGAGAACAATTAACCCCAATACTATACAAACTATTTGACATAATAAGCAAAGAGGGAGTTCTACCAAACTCCTTTTACGACACAAACATGGTACTGATTCCAAAACCAGGCAGGTCAAAAACAGAGAAAGAAAACTATAGACCAATCTCCCTAATGAATATAGATGCAAAAATCTTAAATAGGATACTAGCAAAACGACTCCAGCAAGTGATCAGAAGGATCATTCACCATGATCAAGTAGGATTCATACCAGGGATGCAGGGCTGGTTCAACATTAGGAAAACCATCCACATAATTGACCACATCAACAAGCAAACTAGCAAGAACCACATGATTATCTCAATAGATGCAGAAAAAGCCTTTGATAAAATACAACACCCATTCCTATTAAAAACACTAGAAAGCATAGGAATAGAAGGGTCATTCCTAAAAATAATAAACAGTATATATCTAAAACCAACAGCTAATATCATCTGCAATGGGGATAAACTAGATGCATTCCCAATAAGATCAGGAGTGAAACAAGGATGCCCATTATCACCTCTACTATTTGACATTGTACTAGAAACACTAGCAGTAGCAATTAGAGAAGATAAAGAAATTGAAGGCATCAGAATAGGCAAGGAGGAGACCAAGTTATCACTCTTTGCGGATGACATGATGGTCTACTTAAAGAATCCTAGAGATTCAACCAAAAAGCTAATTGAAATAATCAACAACTTTAGCAAAGTTGCAGGATACAAAATAAACCCACATAAATCATCAGCTTTTCTATATATCTCCAACACAGCTCAGCAGCAAGAACTAGAAAGAGAAATCCCATTCAAAATCACCTTAGACAAAATAAAATACCTAGGAATCTATCTCCCAAGACAAACACAGGAACTATATGAACACAACTACAAAACACTCGCCACACAACTAAAACTAGACTTGAACAATTGGAAAAACATTAACTGCTCATGGATAGGACGAGCCAATATAATAAAAATGACCATCCTACCCAAACTTATTTATCTATTTAGTGCCATACCCATTGAACTACCAAAATACTTCTTCACTGATTTAGAAAAAACCATAACAAAGTTCATTTGGAAGAACAAAAGATCAAGGATATCCAGGGAAATAATGAAAAAAAACACATATGATGGGGGCCTTGCAGTCCCAGACCTCAAACTATATTACAAAGCAGCAGTCATCAAAACAATTTGGTACTGGCTAAGAAACAGAAAGGAAGATCAGTGGAATAGACTGGGGGAAAACGACCTCAGCAAGACAGTATACGATAAACCCAAAGATCCCAGCTTTTGGGACAAAAATCCACTATTCGATAAAAACTGCTGGGAAAATTGGAAGACAGTGTGGGAGAGACTAGGAATAGATCAACACCTCACACCCTACACCAAGATAAATTCAAAATGGGTGAGTGACTTAAACATAAAAAAGGAAACCATAAGTAAATTGGGTAAACACAGAATAGTATACATGTCAGACCTTTGGGAGGGGAAAGGCTTTAAAACCAAGCAAGATATAGAAAGAATCACAAAATGTAAAATAAATAATTTTGACTACATCAAACTAAAAAGCTTTTGTACAAACAAAACCAATATAACTAAAATCAGAAGGGAAACAACAAATTGGGAAAAAATCTTCATAGAAACCTCTGACAAAGGTTTAATTACTCATATTTATAATGAGCTAAATCAATTGTACAAAAAATCAAGCCATTCTCCAATTGATAAATGGGCAAGGGAAATGGATAGGCAGTTCTCAGATAAAGAAATCAAAACTATTAACAAGCACATGAAGAAGTGTTCCACATCTCTTATAATCAGAGAGATGCAAATCAAAACAACTCTGAGGTATCACCTCACACCTAGCAGATTGGCTAACATAACAGCAGAGGAAAGTAATGAATGCTGGAGGGGATGTGGCAAAGTAGGGACATTAATTCATTGCTGGTGGAGTTGTGAACTGATCCAACCATTCTGGAGGGCAATTTGGAACTATGCCCAAAGGGCGACAAAAGAATATCTACCCTTTGACCCAGCCATAGCACTGCTGGGTCTGTATCCCAAAGAGATAATGGACACAAAGACTTGTACAAAAATATTCATAGCTGCGCTCTTTGTGGTGGCCCAAAACTGGAAAACGAGGGGATGCCCATCAATTGGGGAATGGCTGAACAAACTGTGGTATATGTTGGTGATGGAATACTATTGTGCTCAAAGGAATAATAAAGTGGAGAAGTTCCATGGAGACTGGAACAACCTCCAGGAAGTGATGCAGAGCGAGAGGAGCAGAACCAGGAGAACATTGTACACAGAGACTAATACACTGTGGTATAATCGAACGTAATGGACTTCTCCATTAGGGGCGGTGTAATGTCCCTGAACAACTTTCAGGGATCCAGGAGAAAAAAAAAAACACCATTCATAAGCAAAGGATAAACTATGGGAGTGGAAACACCGAGAAAAAGCAACTGCCTGAATACAGAGGTTGAGGGGACATGACAGAGGATAGACTTTAAATGAACACTCTAATGCAAATACTATCAACAAAGCAATGGGTTCAAATCAAGAAAACATCTAATGCCCAGTGGACTTACGCGTCGGCTATGGGGGGTTGGGGGGGGAGGAAAAGAAAATGATCTATGTCTTTAACGAATAATGCTTGGAAATGATCAAATAAAATATATTTAAAAAAAAAGAAAAAAAAAGAAATAATTTTTAAAAAATATGGGTTTCTGAGAAGCCTGGGAAGATATGAATTGATACAGAATGAAATGAACAGAACCAGGATGCCTATTTATAGAATAACATTTATATTTGTTTATATAATTATGTAATTTTACATTATATTTTTACATAATTTATTCATATAATAAGAAACTTTGAAAGAGTTAAGAACTTTAACCAATGAAACAACCAGGGGATCCATGATGAAGCATGCTACCAACCTTTCACTAGAGAAATGAAAGTATCATGGTGAAAAATGAGACATATATTTTGGACATGGCCTATTTCTAGATTTGCTTTTCTGTGATATAAGAATATTGCTTTTGCTTATTTTTTAAATGAGGGGAATGGTGAGAAAGGAAACCAGGAACTAGCATTTTCAAAAAAGAAGAAAAGAGGGTCATTGAAGCAGTTTTTAAAAAATACACAGAAGCAAATAAAGTTCAGAAGGAACTTATGAGCATGATATCACTGAAGGGAACATATTGAATTTATTATATAGTGCTTAAAAAGCAAGGTATATATATTAGCAATTTGTTGTTTCATATTCAATCCTCATTATCTGTTCCACATTGTATATGGAAATGTTCATTTTACTTAGTGTTTGCCAAACTCAGAATTAAAAAAAAAACAATTACATAAAAGAAGTAAGTTTCTGGTTGTAAAAATTTTGTAGTCTGGTAAAAGTTTGCTATTTACTGATGGACTGGTAATTGAGAGACACTGATTTAGAGGGAAGGTTCAAGAACTGGAGCCCAGTAGGGTCATCCCCAGCTCGAGTCATGAAAGGAAACACTAGCCCCTAATTAACACTTTCCTGGGCTGACACTCCCACCACTAGGACCCCCGACTGCTATAGTAGCTAGCAGTAGGGAGGCTTGGAATATCTTTGAGGAATTTTGCCAGGCTGGGTGGTAAGGGCATGGGTCTTAATAATGAGCTTCATTCCTCAGCATGGGGTGCTCAGGACCTAAGCCAGTGGGCTGGAACAAAGACAGGGGCCTGAGGGTCAGAAACCCCAACATGGAAAGGCTGCCCTTGCCCTCTGACACTAACCCTTCAGAAAACAGAGTTCTTGGGCTGAGATTGGAATGATGTCCATAAAGCAAGCCAGGAACATTTCTAAGATATCAAGCCATTGGGCACTAACTATTGCATCTTCATTCTTCTCCCCTTACTAATCCCCCCCAAAGACATATGTGTGAAAAAGTCAACTCCAAATGGTGCCTCAACTCCCTCTTTTCTAATTTATAAACTTTCTGTATCTCATTATTCATCATTCAACTAAAATGTCTCTCTCCAATATAACCAATATTCTCTTAATTTACAAATCTAATAATCTCTTTAATCATAACTCTTCCTGACTCCTCTGCAACATTTGATACTATTGGTTATCTACTCCCTTGTCTTCTTTGCTCTCTGAGTTTTTGTGATTTTTCTTTCTTTTGGCTCTCCTTCTACCTATCCAACTACTCCTTCTCGGTCTCTTTTGCTGGATCTTCTTCCATGTCATGATCACTAACTGTGGGTGTCCCTCCATGCTTTATCCTGGATCCTCTTCTCTTTTCTCTCTCATTTCTCTCATTTGGTACCTAGAAGCAGTAAGATAGTATTGTGGATAGAGTCTTGGACTTGGAATTAGAAAGATGAGTTCAAATCCAAATTCAGACACTAGCTGTGTAATTCTGAGCTTAATTAAGCTTAACTTAATCTTTGTCTTATAAAACACTGAGCATAGTGCCTGGCACATAGTAGGTGCTAAATAAATGCTTGTTCCCCTTTTCTTGGTGATATCCTTTTCCCCATGGGTTTTAGGATCATCTCTATGCAGATGACCCCAAGACCTATAAATTCAACATTAGTCTCTCTCTTGAGTTTCTATTCTACATCATCTTATTGCCTACTGATCATTTTGAAATGAATATTCTGCAGGCATCTCAACACATCCAAAACAGAACTTCTTCTAAACCTGTCCTTCTTCTAAACTTCTTGTTACTCTTGAGGGCACCACCATACTTCCAGACACCGAGGTTTATAGGCTTAATGTTGTCTTTGACTTCTCTTTATCACTCATTCCACCTACATAATCATATGCCAGATCCCTTCATCTCTTTCTTAACATCTTTCACACACAATCCCTTCTCTCCACACATAGGCACCATTTGGACGATTGCAGTAGATTAAGCCCCTCTCCACTCCAATACATCCTCCACAAAGTGATTTTCCTAAAGCCTATGCCTGTCCATTTCATTTCCCTGTACAATAAACTCCAGTGGCTACCTACAAATACATAATTTAATGCAAAGTTTTTTGTTTGGCATTTAGAGTTCTTTGCAATCTTGCTCCTTGTGTTTCCAATCTTACATGCATTCTATAATGCAACTATATTGTCTATGTGCTCTTCCTTCATCTCTCATCTCTGTGCCTTTATGCTATTTATGACTATTACCTATGCCTGGAATACTCTTCCTTTCAACCTTCTACTCTTAGATTCTTGGCTTTCTTTTAGATTCAGTTTTAGTATCAGCCCTAGGAGGCTTCTTTTGGTACCCCCAGCTGCTGGTGACATTACCTCTAAAGTGACCTGGGAACTATTCTGTATTTATCTTCTTTATCCTCATTTATATGTGTTTTCTTCTGTATTAGAATGTAAGCTATTTGAAAGCAAGTACTGTTTTTGTTTTCTATTTGTCTCCACAGCTATTAGCATAGGGCCTGATATATGGTAAGTATTCAATAAATGCTAGCTGGTAAATAATTTAACCTACAAGCAATTGTATAAATGTTTGTTCTCTGAGATTTTTAAATCTTGGCTGTGGCAAAGGATGGTTTAAAGAAGGTATAGAATGGCCACATGGGGCTACTGGCCAGTCTGGGAGAAGCCAAAATTCCTACCTAAGTCATCAAGGTCTCATTCTAAAGAGACATTTCTCCAGGATGAGAGATCCAGGATCCCAGGGAGCACCATGTAGAGATTCTCTGTGCAGATGTGGGTGGCTTTCAGGCATCTCATTTGTAGAATAGTCTTCAACATAGCAAGAAATCAATGAATCAGTCAGTAAATACTTCATGAATACCTGCTCCTGAGCAATGCCAGACTGTGTGTGTGTGTGTGTGTGTGTGTGTGTGTGTGTGTGATGGGTGAGTGTTGTACACAATGGTTTACCTGTTCTAAAGAAACTTACAACATTTTGAGAGGCAAGATAAATAGATATTCTAATGTCACCTTAAATTCAACATTTCTGTCAGTGGTATCACTATTCACCTTGTCTTCCACTTGAAAAATTTTAGGGTTATCTTCTCTCTCCCTTACCTCTCACATCCAGTTGGGAATCATGACCTTTCAATTTTAGCTCCCCAATCTTTCTTAAAATCATTACTTCCTCTCTGTTTTCTTACTGCCAAGTGTAGCTTCTGCTATAGGCTCTCATTGACCTAAAATATTACAGAATCCTCCAAATGTTTCTTTCGATTTCCAGTTTCTCCCCACTGCAATCTGTCCTTCAAATGGGCCAACAATCATCCATATCCATAGATAGTCATGGTCACATGATTCCATTTCTCAACACCCTGAATAGCTGGCTCCTGAGTAGACTAATCTACTGTTACTGACAGCCCTGGTGGTTTCTACCACTAATGATGATTGCCAAGGGGACCTCTGATGGCTATTCTGACCTTTTGATGCCTTATAGGTCATAACCTCTTCTATTCTATCTCCAGTTACTCATTAATCTAAGATCATGAAAGAATCAACACAGAAGTAACAGAAGTGCCATGTGCTCAGAACACATGGTGGCAGGGTGTGAGACAACAGTTGTACTACCTGATGGCTTAGAGCAATCTTCCTTTTGATACTAAGACAAAAGGTAGGGGTTTAAAAAAAGGAACTATCAGGGAAGAAAGCAAGAGATTATACTCTCAAGCCTGTTGTATGCATGTTCAGTTCTGGCTCAGCTTTTAGTGAATCATCATTTCTCCTAGCTCCTCAGCCATTCAGAAACTTTTCATTGTTATATATTACTAGACCCTCTGACACTCAAAACTAGCTTCCTAAAAATTTCATTCATTAGATTGGCAGGAAGAGTACATTATGTTTATACCATATGACCATTAGGAAGGATAAATCCATGTATGCTATAAGGACAAGACCCTCACTGACCATTTTCCCCATTATACATATATAGACCTATTCTTTATTTTTTTTTGTAAGTTTATTACTTGTGGGTTCTCATCTTCTGCAAGAGAATAAACCTAGTCTGGTGCTGAGTGTCTAGGCTATATAGTCAATGAGTTTCTATTTGGTTCTTTGATGCTCATTAGCTCTGAGGCTCATCAACTCACTGAGCCTCAGTTTTTTTCCTTTTCAAAACAGGAATAAGGGAGAGGAAATAAACATCTGGTAAGTACCGACTATATGCTAGGTACTGTTTTAAGTGCTTTGTAAGTATTCTTATGTGATCATTAAAATCATTCCACACCATTATTATCTCCATTTTGAATTTGAGGAAACTGAAGTAGGCAGAGGTTAAGTGACTTGCCTAGGGTCACAGAGCTAGAAATTATCTGAGGCTAGATTTGAACTCTGTCATTCCTGACTCCAAGTAGAGTGTTTTATGCATTGTGTGACTTAAATGACTGAAATAATAATATTATTGGTGTTTCTTTTCTTGGATCCCAGAGTAGAAGTGAGGAAATCTTAGTGAAAAACTGAAAGCCCTATAGAAATGGGGGCTGTTATTCTTATGGGGAGAAGGAGGAAGTAATGAAGTGGTTTTAAAAAGGACTTAAAAACTGTTTCCTTTCTAGATCCAACTGGACTATATAGGCTGAGGCTCAGAAATGGTGAGTCAGGCTGCTTAGAATGCTTTTTAAAAAATTCATTGATAGAATACATGTATAACCCAGATCAAATTGCTTACCATCTGTGAGAAAGGGGAGTAAGGGAGGAAGGTAGACAATCTGGGTCATATAACTTCAAAAAAACTCATGTGGAAATTGTTATTACATGTAACAAGTAAAATAAAACATCTTTACCAAGAAATTGAAATTCATTGATAATCTATTCTTGACATTTGTGCATTTCCCAAGGATTCTTCATCTTTCCCCACTCCCTGAACCTGCTCTAGTAACAAATTGTTATAGCAATTTGTTTTAACAAACATTGTAACACATAGATACACCTAGGTAAAACTAGTTAACACACCGGTCATATCTGAAAATGTATGTCTAATTCTGCACCCATAATCTACCACTTGTTTGTCCAGAGATGAGCAAAGAATTCAAAAATGAGGTCACTGCATAGGAAAAGTGAATTATGTGACTATAAAATGGAGAGATGTTACTTGGAGTAGGCATATGAGTACACAAGTAATGCAGTGTATTACACAGTTCCTAAGACTTTGGAGAAGTCTTTAAGCACTAACCTTTTCTTTTAAACCCTTACCTTCTGTCCTAGTAACAACTCTAAGACAGAAGGGCAAGGGCTAGACAAATGACTTAACCAGGGTCATGTAGTCAAGAAGTGTCTGAGGCCAGATTTAAATCTAGATCCTCCCAACTTCAGATCTGGTTCTCTATCCACTATGCTACTCAACTGCCCTTACTAAGTCTTTTTTTTTAATGCTATTTCACTCATTTGGAATCTCCTCTATCAAAAGACTTAAAGCTTGAAGGGACTTTAGAGATGACCTGGTATAATCTTGTCATTTTTTTAAGGTGAAGGAGCTGAGATCCAGAGAGGGAAAATTACTTACCTGAACTCACACCTATGATAGGTAGCAGAGTAGTGTTTTGCACATAGGTCTTTTGACTGTAAAAAAATAGACTCAAATACAGGACTACAACCCCACAAGTCTTTGCTCCACTTCCCCAAAATGCTTTGTAATCTCATGGGAATTCTGAGGTGGGCCAAGATCGAGGAAGGATTTAAGCTGGTGGCAAAGGTTTTTGGATCTCTTTTCTCTCTTTTGGACTTCCGTTTTGGAGCAGATGCATCTCTTCCGTGATGTGAGGTTATCTGGCCCAGGCCTCTGGCCTAGGCACGTGTTTTTTCTTATTCTGTATTTTCTTTAATCTTTAACCTTTAATAAACCTCTAAAAAAATATAATACTCCTTGCAGAGAGAAACTAATTTCTACCTGCCTCAGTCTCCCTAAATTTTAACTGTTACATGACCTAGTTTTTGTCCTACCTTTATCAACTCTGTCTACATTTTGTATTCACCTGCTTACTTATGTGTGTCTCCTCTGTTAGAGTATATACTTCTTCGGGGCAGGTATTGTATTAATTTGCCTAAAAAAATATTTCCAGAGCTTAGCACAAGACCTGCCATAGAACATGTGCTTAATAAGTGCTTATTGATTGATTGACTACTTGCTCCAGCCCAGCTCAGCCCATGGTTTGCTTCTGAATTCTGATAGAATGGATTATCTGTGGATCCTGCATTTTATGCTTATATATAGCTTGGATTGTATGTCTGATTTCTCGTGTCTTCTTTGTTCCCCAAACTAGATTATCACCCTTTTCAGGACATAGCCTCATCTTAGCCTTCTCTACATCTCCTATAGGGGCCAGAGTAGATGCTCAGTTAAGGTTCACTCCCTGAATCACTCTGTTTATAAGCAGCCAACCCTTCCTTTCCTGGGTATTTTGTCGCTCGGCCCATTTGGCCCCCAAGGTCATGATGGCGCCCTCGTCTCCTTCCCAGTGCTAGAATGAGGCCGGCCATGTTTTGTCTCCTAAGGGTGAGCTGAGTTCCGGACTGCAGGGGAGGTGGTGCTCAGCAGTTCCCCTTGGAAAAGGAGAGCCTAGCTGTCTTCCAGAGCCGGCCAAAAGGCCATTCATCGGAGTGCAGTGACAAAGTGGCTTCTCAGGAGCCTTGGCCCATGGCCCACTCCTAGACAACTTCTTCTTTCTCCTTCCTCCCATGTGTTTTAGCTTCACAAACATTCCAGCTCCCAGCTGCCCTCCGGGGTCCGCCAGAGCCAGAGTAGCCAGCAAGAGTGAGGCAGGAGAAGGGAGGTCTGGAGAGGAGGGACCTCAGAGTCCAACAGTGCTCCTGGTCTTGGAGACATACACACCCAACCAAACCAAGTCAACATACAAAGATTCTTGCTAGCATAACAGTAACAATAACGATAATAACGGACATCTCTATAGCATTTGAAGTTTGTGGACCACTTTATAAGCATGATCTCAATTGCTCTTCTGGTCAAGCCAATGGTCGAAGTCATGTGAGCATTATTATCCCCATTTTATGGATAAAGAAACTGAGGCTGAGGAAAGAAACAACTCTTCCATCATCCCAAAGCTGGTGAGCGCTCTAAGCAGGATTCCAAAAGCCAGTCTTCCTGACTCCAGATCTGGTCATGCCTTCATTATATATGAGATCATACTACTGCATGTGTGTGCCTCTATACTGGCAAATTCAGAGAAGGAAATCTTCTCTTTCTTCTTATGGGGCAACAGAAAAAGCAGAATCACTGGGTTTGAATCTTGTCCCCATTTCTTAATAGGAGTGTGACCTTCGGCAAATTATTTCCCTTCTCTACCCTTTAGTTTCCTCATCTGTAAAATGGGAATCCTAATGCCTGGGCTTCCTACCTCCCAGGTTCCATGGGAGCCCCATGGGAGACGATGGATACAAAATGCTTTGAAACTGTAAAACCCTGAATAAATGTGCACTCTATGAGCTTTTGCCCTCACGTTTTCTCTGCTTCCCTTTTCTCCCTCTTTTTCTCTCTGTTACATGCACACACGCACGCGCGCGCGCACACACACACACACACACACAACCAATTAAATCCGTGGAGCACTGTTTGCAGATGATGGTGTGGAATTGTGCTGGAGTTGTGTCCGGCCTCATTAAATGTCAGGGCTAACAATACGGCGCTTGGCAATCAAGGCCTCTCTGTGGCTGTTAGTCATTAATCACCATCTGACAGTCCTGAATTGGAAACGAGGAGCCTGTTCACATGTGTTCTGTGTACCTAGTTACCCTCTTGGTAATCACTCCAGGAAAAGTTTTCTTTGACTCCCTGCCTAGGAAGGCCTCGGTCCCAGCGAGGGGGCACGGGGTCATCGTGCCTTTCCCGCCCTCCCCCTCTTTCTCTTTGGCCATGAGAGCTCTCCGGTCCTCCCGTCCAAACACTGGGCGGGAGGGAGAGTTCCACGGCGCGACGTCCATTCCTTTTGCTCTCGCGTCCGTTTTTTAGGGAGCCCTGCTTTACTTTAGGTCTCGAGGCGCTGCCAAAATTCCTTTTGCTCTCAGAGGAAACCTGGAAAGAGAGAAAGGCAGCGAGGTTCTGTTCTACTGAGGAAGAACAAGCCCCGTTCCGGAGAGGCTGCGCCGCCCCCTGCCCCCACCCCAACGGCTAGTGATCCAGGCTTGCTGTGGACTCACAGGGTATCGGAACCAGATAGGCTGGGAAGCGCAGGATTTCAGCCTTGGAGAGGGCCCCCGAAGCGACCTCCGCCTCTAAAAGGAGCCCTAGCGCAACCCGTCTGACAAACGATCAGAGTCTCCGCTCCAGGTCCTCCCGCGAGAGATAGGCTGTTAATGACCTCCTGAGGAAATTCACTCATTCCCCTTTGGGATAGCTCAGATTGTTAGGGAAATTTCCTCTACAGCAAGTCCTAATTTTGGAACCCAAATCTGGTAAATTCTTCCAGTCAACCAATCTATAATCATTTAAAAAAACAGCAACAACAACCCTTCCTTACTGGGGTAGAATCAACACTGTGTATTGACTCCGAGGCAGATGGGCACTAAGGGCTAGGCAATAGGGATTAAGTGACTTGCCCAGCATCCAATCTGTCTAAGCTCAAATTTGAACTCAGGACCTCATGTCTCTAGGCCTGGCTCTCAATCCACTGAGCAATCTATAGTCATTTTTAAAGTGCTTATTATATTATCAATAACATGGAAATAGGTCTTGATTAATGACACAAGTAAAACCCAGTGGAATTGCGCATGGGCTATGGGGGGGAAGGGGAGAGAAAGATCATGAATCCTGCAACCATGAAAAAAATATTCTAAATTAATTAAATAAAAATTTCAGTAAAAAATAAAGTTAAAGATAAAAAAATAAAGCACTTATTATGTATAAGGCATTGTGCTGATTAATCACTGGAACAAAGATAAAAGTGAAAAATCCCCCCCCCCAAAGAATTTAGATTCAAAGAGGAGACACCATGAACATATATAATAATAATAGCCAGTATTTATATGGCACTTTAAGTTTGCAAAGTTCTTTACAAATAGGATCTTATTTTGTCCCTTGATAGGCACTATTATTATCCCCATTTTTGTTGTTCAGTCATATTTCAGTTGTGTCTGACTCTTTGTGACCCCTTTTTGGAGTTTCTTGTGTTTTTTGCCATTTCCTTCTCATTTTACTCTCACTCATTTTACAGATGAGGAAATGGAGGCAAAAGAGGTCAAAAGACTTGCCCAGGAACACATAGCTAGTGAGGTTGGATGTGAACTAGGATCTCCCTGACTCTGGGCACTTTATCCCCTGTGCTACTCCCATTTTAGAGATGAACAAACTGAAGTAGATAGAAATTAATGACTTGTCCAGGGTCCCTGGGAATGTCTGGATTTCAACTCATATCTTCCTGACTCCAGGTCCAATGTTCTATAGATTGTATTTCTTAACTGTCTCAGAGTATAAACAGAATATAATTTTTTGGGGGCAGCTGGGTGGCTCAGTGGATTGAGAGCCAGGCCCAAAGATGGGAAATTCTGGGTTCAAATCTGACTTCAGACACTTCCCAGCTGTGTGACCTTGGGCAAGTCACTTGACCCCCTAGTGCCTAGCCCTTACCACTCTTCTGCCTTGGAACCAATACCTGGTATTGATTCTAAGACAGAAGGGAAGGGTTTTTTAAAAAGAATTAACTTTGTGTAGCATATATGCAAAATGAATATAAGGTATTTTGAGGGAGGGGTTACCCTAGAAGCCAGGGGACCAGGTAAGCTTCATGAAGGTGGCACTTGAACTGAGTCTTGAGAGAGTGTGTGGATTCCAGGAGGTAGACGTGAAGAGGAAATACATTCCAAGTGAGAGTGATCAGATAATGCAAAGAGATAGAAATGGGAAATGTAGTGTCTTGTGCCAGGAATAGAGAGAACAGCTTGTCTGAAATGTAGAATGGGAGAAGGGAAATTAAGAATCCTGGGGATCGGGCAGCTAGGTGGCTCAATGGATAGAGAGCCAGGCCTGGAGTTGGGAGGTCCTAGGTTAAAATCTGGCTTCAGATACTTCCTAGCTGTGTGACCTTGGGCAAGTCACTGAACCCCCATGGCCTAGCCTTTACAGTTGGTTTGCCTTTGAACCAATCTCAGAATTGATTCAAAGTCCAAAGATAAGGGTTTAAAAAACTGTGAAATACTTGACGGTGGTGCTGGTGGTGGTGGGAGGCAGCTGGGTGGCTTGGGTTCAAATCTGGCCTTAGATACTTCCTAGCTGAGTGACCCTGGACAAGCCACTTAAACCCCATTGCCTAGCCCTTACTGCTCTTCTGCCTTGGAAACAACACTCTGTATTAATTCTAAGATAGATGGTAAGGGTTAAAAAATAAAAAAAAAAGAATATTGGAAAAGTTGGAAGAAGCTAAGTTGTGAAGAGCTTTCAATGCAAAAAAACAGAGTCCATATATTATTCTGGAGACACTGGAATTTGACACTTGAAGACATATCAAGTACTCCCTGAGTCCTCTGTTCTTCAGTCTAAATATCTCCAATTTCTTTAGTTGAATTGAAAAGTTCATTGGCATGAACTTTGATTCCATCACCATCTTGATCACTCTTTTCTGGATGCTTTCCAGCTTATCAATGTCCTTACTAAAATGTGGCACTTAGAACTGAACACAATATTCTACATGTGCTCTGACTATGACAGAATGCAGAGATACGATCACCTCCTTATTCCTGGAAGCTCTGTCTCTTAAATTTATCCCCAAATCACATTAACTTTTTGAACTACTGTATCACAGTGTTGATTCATATTGAGCTTTCAGTTCAATAAAATGTCCAGATCTTTTTTAGACAAACTGTTTAACCATTCCTCCATATTGTATTTATGAAATCTATTTTGGAACCTGAGTTTATGTTTCATCTCATTTGTTTAGTTGATTAGTCATGCCCAGTTCTTCAAGAACCCATTTTCTTGGCAAAGATACTGAGATAATTTGCCATTTCCTTCTCCAGATCATTTTATAGATGAGAAAACAGAGGTAAACAAGGTTAAGTGACTTGCCCAGGGTCATAGAGCTACATAAATATCTGAGGTCACATCTGAACTCAGGACCATCTTATTAGATATAGTCTAATCTTCTAGGCTACACAGATCTGTTTGGAGCCTGACTGTCATCGAATGAGTTAGCTCTCCTACCCAGCTTGGTATCATCTACAACTATGATAAGAATACTCCCTATAGAGTGGTTTGCCATTTCCTTCTCCAGGTCATTTGTCAAATGAGGAAACTGAGGCAAATGGGATTCCGTGACTTGCCTAGGGTCATCTGGCTAATAAATGTCAGAGGCTAGATTCAAACTCAAGAAGAAGAGTCTTCCTGACTCCAAGCCCTAGCTGCCTAGCTCTTCTGTATTCTTTTTTCTAATTTCTACTTTTCTATTGACTTAAATAAAGGGAGTTTCTTTTTTGCTAAAAAAAAAAAGAATACTCCCTATACCTTGATCACTGTGTTACTGATTAAATAATTTAAGGTTAAATAGCACAGTACCAAGGCTATATCCCTGGGGCAATCCACTAGAGACCTCCTCCTATCCATTTATGATTACTTTTTGGATACAGTCATTCAGCAGAGATTGGAAGCATTCAGTTGTATTGCTGCCTAGTCCATATCTCTCAATCTGTTCCATAATAACAACTTTATCAAACTCTTGATTAAACTCCCAGTTTTATTTTCTGGTCCCAAGCAGAACAAGTCTAATTTTCCTACAAGCTAACCCTTCCAATATTGGGTGATGGGTACATTTGGAACCCTAGAACTGTCTCAGTTAACACCTTTCTAATTACATTTCTGGTAGGGACTAGAAATATTATCCCCATTTTTCAGATGAGGAAACTCAGGAATAGGGAGGCAAAAAGTCACATAGCTTGGGAGTACAGAAATGGAAGCTTCAACTCAAATCTGATTCTATGAGCACTCTGCCAATCATAGTAGGCTACCTGTTGCTGATCACTTGTTTTCCATCAGGGGACAGATAGAAAAATATGTTTATCAAATGTTCTCCTTCAGTAACTGAGGACAAGGGGGGCAGTATAAAAGTATGGGGTACCTGCCTGGAAAGAGAGATGTAAAAAAAAAAGCACCAAAAACTATTTTCCTCTTCAGTTTTCAGCTAGGTGGCACAGTAGAGTACCAAGCCTAGAGCCAGGAAGACTCCATCATCCTGAGTTCAAATGTGACCTCAGACACATACTAGCTGTGTGACTGTGGCCATATCACTTAATCCTGGTTGTCTCCATTTCCTCATCTGTAAAATGAGCAGGAAATGGCAAATCACTCCATTTGCCAAGAAAACCCAAAATGGGATCCCCATGAGTCAGATTCAGTTGAACAATGACTGAACAACAAGAAAGAGAAAATGGATGTATTGGAAATTGGAAAACTGGAGTATTAGCAGTAACCTGATGCCCCTAAAGTCTCTTTCTGGGGATACCTTTGAGATGGAAGCATTCCCAACTCTAGGAATATTTCTGGCATGCTGAGGTAATGGCCATACCTAGACATAGTACCTGGGTCACCTGAGTTTGGGCTATTGTAAAAAGCAGAAAATCAAAAGCTGCAAATTCTTTTCACCCAATTACTTTGACTTCCTCTTCTAAAGGATCCCAAGTTGTGGGACTGGGTAATAAAAAATATGCCCAAAGCTTTGAGATTCAAGACTATACTCGGGGTGGGGGGTGGGGGGCAGCTAGATGGCTCAGAGGATTGAGAGTCAGGCCCAGAGACAGGAGGTCCTGGTTCAAATCTGGCCTCAGACACTTCCTAACAGGGTGACCCTGGGCAAGTCACTTAACCCCCCACTGCCTAACCCTTACTGCTCTTCTACCTTAGAACCAATACCCAGTATTGATTGAAAGACGGAAAGTAAGGGTTAAAAAAAAAAAGACTACTCAGGGAATTGGTCAGGCTGAGGCTGCAAAGAAAAAGATCTTAGAGCAAGAATGAGGGAAGAAGGGATCTATAGGAGAATGATGGAAGAATGGAAAAAGTGTTAGAACTGAGCCCTGTAGGACTAATCCTAGGCAAAGTTGTGAACTGGTCGGTTTAGTTTTTGGTGCTCTACCTTTCTCTTTTCTATCTCTCTTCCCAATCAGGTACCCCTTACTTTTACACTGTCCCCTTCTCCTCAGTTACTAAAGGAAAACACTTGAAAAATCTATTCATACTAAGAGAATAGTGATTTCATAAGCTCTTTTTCCAAGGTATAAGGGGAAAGGACAGTTTCTGAACTCAGAGATGAATCACTAATGGTGGAATTTCAGGCACTGTGCCATCAGGGTGAGGGAAATATTTTGGGGGTAGGGAGGGCTTGACTGGAAATGTTTAAATTATACCACGTAGGGGAACACCAGACTTCTGCCTATGAGTAAGACCAGCCTTGTCCCGAGTCTGATAATAAATCCAAGAAAGATGAGCTTCAGCCATTTTCCAAGAAGCAGTCAGTAGTAGGGGGATGGGAAGCCTGGGAAAGGCCTCCTGCTGAAGGTAAGATTTGAGGTGAGTCTTGAAGGAAGAAGGAAACCAGGAGGGAGAGAATTCTACGAATGAGGTGTATAGCCAGTGAAAAGGCATGGCTGCTAGGGATCATAGCGTCATAGGAATGAGAGCTGCAAGGAGACTTATTAGTGGGTATTAGTCTGACCCGCTCCATTGTAAAAGGAGGAAACTGAGGCCCCGATAAAGTGAAATAACTGTCTCAAAGTCCTAAAACGAGTGAGTGGCAGGATCTGAACCCGGAGACACCCATCCCCAAAGTTTTCCCTGTGGATGGTGGAGAACACCTCGACACATCAAACACCGTGGGATTGGGGTAGGCTCCCGGGGAGGTGAGATCCAGTGAGGCGCAGGGCGTCGTCGCCGTCCTCCTCCTCGTCGTCCTCTTCTTCCCAGCCCCCTCCAATCAGCAAACTCAGCCAGCAGCCCCTGCTGAGCCAAGCCAGGTCTCTCCCAGCTGTGACGTTTAACTTTTTCCATATGCCGGGTCAGCCCCTCGCTCGAGGGGGAAGTCGAGGGGAGGGGCGGGTGGAAGAGAGTGGCGACAGGGGAGCGGTGGGGCTGGAGGTGCAGAGGGGGCTAACGAGGGGTTGGTGGGAAAGACGGTGGGGAGGTGGGGGGAGAAATGCCGAAGGAAGTCAACGGCCACACGTTCTGGCCTGTTGGGAGGACGGCTGTTGGCACCAGGAGAAATCCATCCAGCGGAGCCAACCCTCATTAATCATCCGGGCGGCTGAACTGCCAGTTCCTTTCAAGATCTTTCAAGAAGGGTTTTCACCCAAAATAGAGTTGAAAATGTGCTGGGCCCTACTCAGAATCTCATCAGTCTGGGCATTATGGGAAGTGTCAGCCAGGCTGTGACAGACAAGGCCCACTCTGTTCAAGGGGTCTTGACTCCCACAGCCTGTCATATCAAGCGCCTGATCAAATTTGACAGCTTCATTTGTACCTACAGAATAGATAAAAGGGTCTGTTCATTGAAACAAATGGAGGGGAAGGGGTAGAGGTGGGGGTTGGGGGCTAGAGGGACGGGAGTGTGTGTGTGTGTGTGTGTGTGTGTGTGTAGGTGTGGGGCTGGGTAAGGGGTCGGAGAGACATGGGGCGATCGTTAGGAGAGAGGGATGATTATCTATTACATATATACCTCTTAAGCAAGGAGCAGGCAGAACCCGAGGCCCATGTGTGAGAGAAATCAGTGGGGCTGGGAATAGGCATCTCGGAGGGAAAGGGTGAGGAAAGGCTGTGGCTGCCAGATGGGATAGTCTCTCTTCTGAAATGCCGAAGCCTAACCAACCCTTTCCTCTGTTCCACTCTCTGTTCTCTTTGGTATTGACTAGTTCTGACGCCTTGGTCTGATGAGGAATGTGGACAGGTCAAAGGAGGTCTATGTCTGGGAAACACAGAGCCAGAAGGAAAATGGTAGCCAAAAATGCTAAAAGAGGAACAGCCTCCAGAACAAGGGAGATGATGGTACCACCATACTCTGCCATGGTCTGAAGTTTAAATTGCAATTCCTCAAGTGACATTTTGCAAAGGATTGGTCTCCTTGGTCAAAGTCCCCTCAAGAAAGGCTCTAGTTATTTGAGCTGTGGGTGCCCTCCCTTGGTTAAGTGCCATAGAACCAAGGTGGGCAGGAACCACACCAGGAATAAGACCACACCATCATAAGGTCTTCTAGTTTTTGCTTGAAAACCTACTGCCTTCTGAATGCATTTTTGTCCAATTCCCCAAGCCTATGTTTTCCTTTTCTAACCCTTTTCACATAAGACTTTCAAATACTTGGAAACAGTCGTCATCTCTTGTTCTCATCCCTTCTCCCAAGTCTTGTCTTTTTTTTTTTACCATTTCCTTCAATGGATCCCAATATAGCATGATCTCAACATCCTTTGTATGTTCTCCATCTTATCAATCTCCTTCCCAAAATGTGGTCTCTAGAGCTGACCATGGCAGAGTATGGTGGTATCATCATCTCCCTTGTTCTGGATGCTGTTCCTCTTTTAGCTTTTTTGGCTACCATTTTCCTTCTATTCTTGACCCATTTAGAGTTTGTGGTCTATTGAATTCCCCCAAATCTTTTTTAGAGGAACTGCTATCTTGCAATGCCTTTTGCATATTTTACTCATGAAGGTGATTTTTTTTTAACTCCAGTATAAGACTTTCTATTTAGCCCTATTGAACTCCACTTGATTAGATTTAGCTCTATGTTCTAGCCTGCCAAAATTTGTCATGTGACCAAAAATCTAGAGCTGGGAGGAACCTCAATAGTCAATATAGTCAAGGAACCAATATAACCCAAGTCCCTCATTGACATATGAGGCAACTAAGGCCTCAGTAAAATCAAGTGACTTGCCCATGGTTGCCACAATAATAAACACCAGAGGTGGGAACTAAGTACAGGTCCTCTGACTCCAGTGTCATACCTCTTTCCACATGCCACATTATTCCTAACTGACTATTTTTCCTTAGATTTGTATTATATGAATATTTAATAAGCACGACATATACAAATTATCAATGAAAATGTTTAAAAAGTACAGTACTAAAGACAGATCCCTGGGGAACCCACTGATGACCGCTATTCCAAGTGAACATGAACCATAATGGAATCCACTTAACTCTGCTATATTATCTAGTTCATCTTCCCCCCACTGAGAAATTTTGTCAAAAATTTTGCTAAAATCTAGCTAAACCGTACTATAATAATCCCTTGATTTAACAGTTTAGTAAACCTGCTAGTAAAGGAAATAGTTAGTCTGGAATGATTTCTCCTCCCCCCCCCTTTTTTTTGTTCTTTCTTGTTGGTAGATTTCATGGGTAATTTTTTAAAAATTTGGTACATCTTTTATTTTTATTTTTCCTGTTACATGTAGAAATACTTTTTGAGGGGCAGCTAGGTGGTTCAGTGGATTGACAGCCAGACCCAGAAATGGAAGGTCTTGGGTTTCAAATCTGACCTCAGATATTTCTTAGCTGTGTGTCCCTGGGCAAGTCACTTAACCCCCATTCCCTAGTCCTTACCACTCTTCTACCTTAGAACCAACACACAGTATTGATTCCAAGATGGAAGGTATGGGTTTTATTTTTTAAAAATTAAGAAAAAAGAAATACATTTTGACAATTGTTTTAAAAAATTTTTAAATTCAGATTTTCTTTCTCCTTCCACACCTTCCTCTCCCCACCCACCAGCAGTGAATAGTCTGATATAAGTTGTACTTGATCTTTCATATAATATATATTTCCATATTGCTTGTGTCATGATAGAAGACACATATTAGATATACAGTGGAGATCTCATGAAGGCAATATAGTGGAAGATGGCATGTTTTGATCTGCATCCAGATTCCAACAGTTTCTTCTTTGGCTGAAGAAAACATTTTCATCATGAGTCTCTTGTGGTTATCATGGAGATGTTTTTGCTGATAATTGTTCAGTCCTTCACAGTTGATCATCTTATAATATTTCTTACTGCATACCTTGTCCTCCTGGTTCTGCTCACTTTACTTTGCATCAGTTCATATAAATATTTCTAGGCTCTTTTTTAAGTATTCTATTATAAACATGTACCACAACTTGTTCATCCATTCTCCAAGTGATGGATAACCCCTCAGTTTCCAATTCTGTATCACTACAAAAAATATTTTGGTACAGATAGGTCCTTTCCCCTTATCTCTGATCTTACTTTTCTAGATGTTCACTAACCATCCCTTAATAATCCATCCTAGAATTTTATAAGGAATGTAAATATATCCTTGAGGTTTTCATTGTCCTGCTGAAGATTGTATTCTTTAGGAATACCTTCTAGATTTCTTCTGGCAGGACCATTTGTGTCAACATGAATCACCAAAAGGAGGAAACAGTCGGCCAGTTTGGCAGCATGTGACCGTGGTGACCAGATGGGTCATCCCCACTAAGGGGTATGCCCATATATACCTTTGTGTATGTATGTGCCCTCTGTCTCTGTCTCTCTCTGTCTCTGTCTCTGTCTCTGTCTCTGTCTCTGTCTCTGTCTCTCTTCTCTGTCTCTGTCTCTGTCTCTCTTTCTCTCTGTCTCTCTATCTCTCTGTCTCTCTGTCTCTCTGTCTCTCTTTCTCTCTCTCTCTCTCTCTATATATATATATATATATATATGTATATATATATATATATGTATATATATATATTAGCTTATTGTGAAAGTCCAGGGCAGTGGCAGGTCACACAGCAACAGCATGGATTCACATAGATCAATATTTCAAGGACGGTGATTTTGTCAGTAAGCCATTCCCTCCCTCAGTGCAGATTTCTACTCCTCTATGATTTAGCACAGGAACTCTCAATCTCAAAAAGGTTAGCTTTTAAAGTTAACATTTTGAAGATTAAGAACTCCTGATAGAAAATTGCTATAACAATGTTAGTTACCCTTCAGCCAATCTGATGATAAGCCATTCCCCAAATGTAGCCACGTTGTTCTTGGAATGACAGATGTGCAATCAGTCATTGGGTCTGTACCCAAAACTGGGGTGGGTGTGGGGATGAGCAGTTCTCTTGCTCTCTAGGTAGCACCTTTGAGAAATTGGGGATGATGTCATGCCATGATGAGGCACCAGGTGATGATTTCATAGGAGTTGTATGGATGAATATAATAATAATAAAAATAATCAGCATTTATGTGACACTTTAAGGTTTACAATAGATCAGGGGTTCTTAACCTTCTTTGAATCATAAGCCCTTTTGGCAGTTTGGAGAAGTCTATGGATATAGGCCCTTTCTCCAAACAATAAATGCATAAATTAAAATATATAGGCTTACAAAGGAAGAAATCATATTGAATTACAATTATCAAAATATTTTAAAAGGTGAATCCCTGTGTTAGATCCATTATTTTATATAATAATTGCAAACATTTATATAACACCTACTATGTACTAGGCATCGGACCAAGTACTTTACAATTCTTATTTCATGTGATCCTTGAAACGACCTTAAAAGTTATTAAAATAGATTTTTGTTAAAAGACTTTTTTGTTACAAAACCTGAGAGATAGGTGCTATTATTATCCTCACTTTACAAATGAGGAAACTGAGGCAGACAGAAGTTAAGTGACATGTCCAGGGCCACATGGCTAGCAAGTGTCTGAAGTCATATTTGAATTCAGGTCTTCCTGATTCCAGGCATGCGGCTCTATCCACTCACTGTACTACCTAGCTGCCCCTATATTTACAGTATAGAACCACGATATTATTTGGTACCTAGGCAACAACACTATGAGATAGGTAGCTATGTTATCCCCGTTTTATAGATAAGAAAACCGAGGCCCAGAGAGAGGAAATGTTTTACTCAAGTTAATAAGTACTAATGATGGAATTCAAAAGTAGAATATGTTCTTCTTCTTCTTTTTTTTTTTGGTCCATGTAAATATTTTTGTTGATATACTTTTTAAAAATCAATCATTCCCTAATGACTCCTCCACTCTCCTCACTCTAGATTCTCACTTGTAGGAAACAAGTACAGCCAATTAAAACAAAATCAACATACTGACCATTCCTGAAACTGTAGTGATTTTTTTCTTCATGAAGCTATGAGAAAAGATATAATCAAATAGCCTAGAATGAATGCCACTCCTAGGAGGGCCTCATGTTCATCTGAATTATTTCTCTGACAGACAAGTACTTTGGATTGGTGTATGAAAGAGTGTAATAACTTTTGATGAGATTGTGAAGACAGGTTGAGGATTTCCCTTTAATAACTTATTATGATCTGTCATCTGTGAATTTATTCAAACCTTCTTGAGCTTCTTGATATTTTCATATACACATTATGAGAATTCCAAAATGCATTGGATTATGTTGGTCAGTAACTAAAATGAGAAGATTGGAATAAGGTCCTCTCCGGATCTAATATTCCATGACTCAAATGTGGATATTGGGAATAGCAAGTCAATACAAGACATGGTTGGTTGGTTGCTATTCTTTGTACCCCAAGAGGACCAAAATAACAGCCTTGGTGTTTTGATTCTCACATAAAATAGATTTAAGTGAAATTTATTTATTTTATTTTTATTGTCATGTAAAACACACTTATGGTCATTGTTGTAAGAGCACACTTACAAAGAACCCAACCCCCAAATAAAACCATAAATACATTGATGTGAAAGACAGCTCCAACAGTTCTTTCTCAAGTGAATAGCATTCCTCGTCATAAATCTTTCAGGATTGTCCCAGATCATTGCATTGCTCAGAGGAGCCAAGTTTTCACTGATGATGATCATACAATATTGCTGTTACTTTGAACAGTGTTCTCTCAGTTCTGCTTATTTAGCTCTGCATCGGTTCTTGCAGATTTTTCCAGCTACTTCTGAAATCATTTAAGTGAATTTTAAGTCAGACTTAAGAGTTGCACAAAATCATTGGCTTTACTTTCTCTTCCAGAGCCATTGCAGTCCAGTGGCAAGACAAAAGTCAGAACTTGGGATGCAGCAGATGACCTTGGCTTCTTCAATGTCTGATCAAGCTCTAAGCACTTCCTCCTGCTAAATTCCTGGCCAGTGCTATTGGATCTAATTGTTCTCATCTGCCCTTTCTTCCAGGGGAAGACACATGACATGACAACTAGTTCTTGTTCCTCTGTTCTCTGTTTTAAGATTCTTGGAACTACCCGTGCACTATCCTAGACTCTTCCACCTTGATTGGCCTTCTTCAATTCAAATCTTCCACTCTAGCTTTGATCCTACCCATTATCTCCCTGATATAATTCAGGCTAATTGATTCTTTTTATTGTTGTCATTACTTAGAATGTTTTCCTCCCTTTCCATTCTATCCAAATTCTGTGAACACTGGACCTAGAGTCAGGAAAGTCTGAGTTAAAATCTAGCCTTAGATGTTTACTATGTGTTTGACTCTGGGCAAATCACTTAACCCTCACCTGCCTTAGTTTCCTCAAATGCAAAATGAGAATCATCTTTGCACCCACCTCACATGCTTGTTGTGAGGATTCAATGAAATAATATTAAGTGCTTAGTTTATTGCTCAGAACAAAGAATGTGCCTAAGAAATGCTCATTTCCTCCTCTTTCCTACTAAATTCTAGACTCAGTTAAAATGTCACTTCTGGATAATGTCTCTCCATCACTTCAATCCATGGTGTTCTCCTATAGTTTTTATTGCCTTTATTATTAATCTCCAACTAGGCTTCAAGCTCCTTGAAGGATGGGACCTGGTGCTTTCTATGTTCAGCCACAAAACTTAATGCAATTTCTGGCACAGAGTAGGCATTTAATAAATGCTTGTTGACTGATAAATACTCATTTGAACATGTACATTATGACTTCTGAGATGATATAGGATGAGAGCAGTTGTTCATCCATCAATCTGTCCATCCATCAATCAATTCATCTATCCATCCACCCATTTACCCATCATTTATCATCTTCTAAGTAGAAGGCACTTTCTTAGGAACTCTGGAAAATGCAAAGAAGAATAAAGCATTTCTCTTATCCTCATGGAACTAGTAGTGAAAATAATTAGAATATGAGCTTAGAAGATGATGTGACTGGGACTTCACTTGTAGTTTTCTATGATGATGATTTTTTTCCCATTTAGCATGCCCGTCTATCTCATCATTGACTCTTAAAGAATTCCTTTCATTCCTCTTGGAAAGTATCCAAGGGACTCTGAATTTTTCTCTGTCCCATACCTGGAAAGCAGTGATACTTAGACCTCATGTCTGGAGACTCAAATGACTCTTTCATGATTTGACATGTGGCTTTTGAAGGTTTCTGAATTCTGTAGGAGAATAATTGACACTAAACATGCCTAACTTTTCGATACAAAAAAGCTTCTTATTGTCGCTTGGATAGCTGGCACCCAGGAGATATTGGCTGTTTATGTGCCATGGGGAAACTAGAAAAACTGAGAGACTCTGGGCACCAGTCTTACCATTAGAAATAGATACCGAACTTGGAAGGCCATGGCAATAGGTACTACCATAGAATTGAAAAGGGCATATAGAGTAGATGTGTATCTCTTCTTTTGAATGGTGATTGCAAATGAGGCTTCATAATGTGGTTCCAATATATTTGTAGACCAATTTTATTTCTACCCTCATACACTTCCTACTCTAACCAAACTGAGCCACTTGTTCCCGATACATGGCATTCCATCTTTCCTTTTCAGAGTCTATCTCCCATACCTGAGATGCCACCCTTCCTCCCCTCCATGTTGTAGAATTCCCAGATTCCTTCAATGTTAAGTTTGGGTGCCACCTTTCAAAATAAGTGTTTCCTTGTCTTCTATGCCCAGTTAACAGCATTTTTCTCCTCAGATAATTTTGCATGTAACTACCTAGACACATTTTTATCCCTATGTTCACACTGAAGTTTTCTGTGGGCAGAATCTGCTTTTATTTTCTCATTTACTATGAATGATACTCAATCCATGCTCAAAACTACTAGATGATTTGAATTGAATTGAATTCAAGAACTGGATTGAGTCTCTCCAAGGATATCCAGTCCAAATTATACATGACAAGTTATCCCCTCTAAAGCATCCCCACTAAAGGATCATCTAGCCTCCATTCGGAGACTTCCAGGGATGAGAATTCACTACTTAACCAAAAAAATGCATTCCTCTTCTTTGGGTAGTTCTACTCATTAGAAAGTTGTCTGTTTTGTGGTGCTAAAACTTACCTCTCTGCAACTTTCACCCATTGTTTCTATTTCTCCCCTCTGAGACCAAGTAAAAGAAGTTTAATTCCTTTCCCACTTTGTTATAGTATAAAAACTTCTGGTCCTAGAGTCAGGAGTCTTAGGTTTGGATCCTACTTCAGAAATAATGACTATAAACGATTGAATGAAAAATTATTCATCAAAGGTATTAATTAAATCTTGATTAAATATGTTTGTTAAATATTAAAGTATTTATTAAGTCCATTAGTTACCAAAACGTCTTGCTTGTTCTTCATAATCTGTCTTGACTACGGTCACATGCATTTGTTGTACAAGACACTGTGTTAAGCATTGGAGATACAAATTTTAAACTCTTACCTACTGTCTTAATATCAATTCTAGGACAGAAGACAGGCAAGGGCTAGGCAATTAAGGTTAAATTACTTGCCTAGGGTCACAAAGTGTCTGAGGCCAGATTTGAACCTAAGCCCTCCTGACTCCAGGCTTGGCACTATGCTTCCTAGCTGTCCCTACAAATATAAAATTAAAACAATTACTTTCAAGGAGCTCACATTCTTAACTGAGGGATATGATACTTCTAGGAGGATTCAGTTGCAGTCATGATGGGTGTAAAAGTTCCAAAGGTGCTATAGCAATGAAGATAGCAAAGTTCAGGGATCCTTAGGGTGCAGTGGCAGTTGTGATGGCAGTGCTCAAGTATCTGGAGGGCTAAGTAGAAGGGCAGATGGCAAGGCCTGCAGACCCCCCTTCTTACTGGAAGGATTATAATGGGTGACTCATTTATCCAAATGGGATGAGCATCTGTATTTGCCTTGCAAGGCAGAGGACCTAGTGAGGAGAGGGAGAACAGAGAAAGGGGAGCCTCCAATAAAGTCATTTGACCATGGGCAAGGTGTTAAACTCATAATTGCAAATTCCTCCTCAGGACCTTGGGAATAATACTTACACTACCTACTTCCTAGGATTGTTAAGGGGAAAGAGCTTTGCAAGACTTAAAGTGCTCTAAAATGTGTTATTTTTATTACATATGAAAATTTTCCAGATACCTGATGACACTGATCTTGTTTCTTCTGTTTTCTCTAAGATGAACTTAGAAGGTCTCACTAAACTCCCAGGCTTAAAACCTCAGTGCCATCTTCAACTCATCACTCTTTCTCTTCCCTACACCACCTTCCCCCACCCCCAATCCAACTGGTTGTCAAGTTGCTATGGTTTCTCCCTTCAGAATATCTCTAGTATATGTCCCCATCTCTCCTCGAACACTTGCTACCACCCTGGCGGAGTCCCTCATCATCTCAAAGCTGGATTATACCGACAGCCTTCTGCTGTCACAAGTCTCTCCTTAACTCATCCCATCTTCCGTTTGGTTGTCAAAGAGATCTTCCTAAGTCTGACCATGTCACCCACTGCAGCTCCATTCAGTAGATGCCAACAATTCCTCTTTAGGATCTAGTATAAAATTCTCTGATTGGCCTTTAAAACTCTTCATAACCTGGCCCCCTGTGCCATGTTTCCAGTCTTCTCACACTTTGCAGACTTCCCTCTAGTGGCACTGGCCTCCTTTCGTCTCTCACACACGATATTTTCTCCCGACTGTGCTTTTTCACTGGAATCCTCCATGCCTGAGATGTTCTCCCATTTCATCTCTTAGCTTCTCAGGCTTCTTTCATGTCTCAGCTAAAATCTCACCTTCTGCCTTTTCTGGGACACTTGAATGCTAGTGACGTCTCTAGAATCATCCCCAATCTATCTCGTGTGTGTGTGTGTGTGTGTGTGTGTGTGTGTGTGTGTGTGTGTGCATATATACATACATATATATCTATATCTATATCTATATCTATATCTTGTATGCACATAGTAGTTTGCCTTTGGTCTTCCCCATTGGAATGAGCTCCCGATTTCAGAAAAAAAAAACTGAAAAGACTTAAATGATCTGAAGCAGAGTGAAATGATCAGAACCTGGAGAACACTGTATACAGTAATGTCAACACTGTACGATGAACAAGTAACTATGAATGACAACTATCCTCAGCAATACAATGATGAAACGCCATCTGCCTTCAGAGGAAGAACTGATGGAGTCTAAATACAGATTGAAGCATGACATTTTCCATTTTATTTTTATTTTATTTCCATTTATTTTCTTCATTTTTATGTGTCCTCTTTCATAACATGCTAAATACTGAAATATGCTTTGTATGATAGCACATGTATAGCCAGCATCAAATTGCCTACCATGTTCAGGAGGAAGAATAGGAGGGAGGGAGAGGATGTGGAACTCAAAATATTAGAAAATAAATGTCCAAAAATTGTTTTTACATGTAATTGGAAAAAAATAAAGAACTACTGAAGGAAAAAAAATGAATATAAGCTCCTTGAGGGCAGGGACTATTTTTGATTATCTTTAAATCCTCAATGCTGGACACAGTGCCTGGCACATATTAAACACTTAATAAATATGTGTTGACTTGAATACTCTCTCTCTCTCTCTCTTTCCTTACCTTTTATCTTAGAATCAATATGAAATATTGGTTCCAAGGCAGAAGAGAGGTAAGGGCTAGGCAATGGGGGTTAAGTGACTTGCCCAGGGTCACATACCTAGGAAGCGTCTGAGGTCAGATTTGAACCTAGGACCTCCTATCTCTAGTCCTGGCTCTCTATCCACTGAACCATCTAGCTACCTGCTTGAATATTCTCTCTTTATTCAACTGTTCCTCTCTGGCCATGGTTTCTAGTGGAGGGAGTCCCCTCACTATCTTGGCCACCCCCATCTGGATATGCTCCAACTTGTTCTTATTCATCCTAAAATGTAGTGATGAGAGTTAAACATGGAGGGACTGACAGGGGCAGAAGACAGTGAGATTATCATTTCTCTCACTCTTGACATCATACTTCTAATTACTCCATTTAATTAAAAAAGCATATATCGAGTGCCTATGACATATAAGGCACTGGAAATACAAATACAAAAAAGGAACAGTCCTCTCCCTCAAAGAGTTTTCATTCATTTGTATTGTCTAAAGTCATCTAGACTTTTAGGTTAGCTATGTCACACTGTTGATTCATATTGAGTTTGCAATCTCATGAAGTCCCAGGCCTATGATATAGTTTAGATGTCTCCCTTGTCCTATATTCTATGATTGAGTTAAAAAAATATTTTATTTTCTTTATTACATGTAATAACAATTTCCAACATACATTTTCTGAAATTATATGATTCAAATTGTCTCCCTCTTTTTCCTCCCCCCTTCCAGAGATGGCAAGAAATTTTATCTGGATTATACATGTATTATCATGTAAAACATACTTCCATATTGGTCATTGTTGTAAGAGAATACTCATATAAAACCCAAACCCAAATAAATTAAAGTGAAAAATCATATGCTTTGATCTGCATTCCAACTCTACCAGTTCTTTCTCTGAAGGTGGATAGCATTCTTTATCATACAAAAGTCCTTTAGAATTGTCCTGGATAATCTACAACTGATTTTTGAACACATGTGAGACTTTAAATTTTATCTCACTTAATCTTAGATCACAGAATTTTAGAACTAGAATGAGACTTTGTTGTTGTTGAATAGTTTCAGTCCTGCTCCACTCTTCAGGGCACCATTTGGGGTTTTTTGGCAGCGGTTTGCCATTTTCTTCTCCAGATCATTTTACATATGAGGAAACCGAGGCAAGCAAGATGAAGTGACTCACTGAGGGTCACATATCTAGTAAGTGTCTGAGGCCAGATTTGAACTCAGAAAGATGAGTTTTCTTAGCTCCAGCCCCGGAAGTCTATCTACTCTGTTACTTAGCTACCCTAGAAGGCGACTTAAAAGAGATCAGTTAATCTAACCCCCTTTTTTTTACAGATGAAGAATCTGAGGGCATGCTATCTAAAAAACTGATAAGCACAAACTTCTAGTTATCTAATCATCTTAGGCAAGACACAATCTTTTTGCAAATGGGGATGGGGGAATGTAGAATGATATATAGATCAAAGAGCCAAAGATAACACCTATAATAGCTATTTAGAATCTCAGTCCTCAGGAGTTTGACAGTGAAATGTAGTGTAAAAACCTCTGCATTTATTGTCTCAAGACTTGAGTTCAAATCCTGACTCTGCCACTTACTTATGTGATTATGGTCAAGATGTAACCTCTTTGGAGCCTCATTTTCTACATCTATGCCAGGTTTGAGGGGCATGCAGGATAGAGGGCCTGGAGTCAAGGAGACATCTTCCTGAATTCAAATCTGGCCTCAGACACTTCTAGCTATGTGATACTGGGCTAACCACTGAATCCTGTTTGCCTCAGTTTCCTCATCTGTAAAATAAACAGGAGAAAGAAATGACAAACTTTCTTTTCCCTATTATCTCTGCCAAGAAAACTCTAAATAGAGTCACAAAGAGTAGGGCATGATTGAAACAACTGAACAACAAGATTTGAGAGCCTATGACTGCTTTTGCTTCAATCATGTTGCAAAGCACCATTCTTCAGTGCCCATAAAACCACTTGAATAAAGACTTTTCACAATGCCTTTCTCCTTACTCCTTCCTGTCCCATGCCCATCCAGATAGATAGTGACATGCCCCTAATGGAAGCTGGACGTCTTTGGCTTACTTAGTGTTGGACTAGGGTACCATTTTTATATACTTACTTCATCGCAGGTGTTTATTTTGTGGGAAATAAATTTGAAATTGTCCAGGCAGTGGGAAGGAAATGGAATCTTATGCTATTTCATAAATTAACCAGGTAAACATACAACACATGTGCATACAATACACAATACACTAGAGAGGATTGAATTTGAGAGAAAGTCCAGTTACCACTCCAAAGTCTGGACATGTTTTCTTTCATTTGGATTGTTTGATTTTACATTCCAAAGATGCTGCAGAGATAGCTGCTCACAGGGGAAAAAAAAGGTTCCTGGCCCTCATTGGATTTTTTTTTTGTATATGTTATATTGTGTGTATGTGTATATATAATATATATACATATATATAATTTCTTTTCTCCATCCTATTTTCAAAAGCAAGCTTGACTAGTCTGCAGTGAGACTACTCTGTAGATCTTGTTTTGCACAGAGGAGTCTCAATCATTTTAGAACAGTTGCAGAGTTGAGGGGCAGTAAGGTGGTGCAGTGGTTAGAGAGCTGGGTCTGGAGTCAGGGAGACTTCCTTTCCTGAGTTCAAATCCCCTCCACCCCAAAAGCTAGCTTCTGAAAGACTTATCTCATTCTTCCCTGTGTAAACCTCAAAATTTCTCAGACTTATGAATGTTAGGGGTTTCCCCCATTGGGGGATCTTCTACTTTAAAAAATTCCTTAGCAGATGGTGAGAACTCTACTTGAGTGTGGGGGCTCCTAGCTATGGGAGTGTCCCTGCTCCACCCTACTTAAGACTGCTTTAGGACAGAAAACTGCTTGCTAAACAATGAAAGTACTTTGATCCATGCTTATGGAAGGGACAGGAAGTTCTTTGAGTCATGACTGTTTTAGAATTGATACAATGGGATACTAAGGACCTATAAAGGTGGGGCAACTTGTAAACTACTTAAACCTAAAAGGGTGATAACTTATTCAGAGGTTTTTTCTTAATGAAATTTGTCGACACAGTAGCATTTTTTTCTGACTTACTAAAGAGATTAAAACTACTCAGCTGTGAATTCAAAATGGGCGGTCCTTTAGAAACATCTACAGTGATTGGTAGATGTAAGGACTTAGGGGAGGTGACAGAGGAAATTTTGCCCTTAAAAATAAGAGCTTGGATCTCATTCAGAGATCTCGATTTCTGATTCTCATTCTGGAGGATCTGATTCTGAAGGAGAGTTCCTTGAGGAGCTCCTCTGAGGGGCTCTGCCCCTCTGTGGTAGGAGCTCTGGAGGCTCTTGAGAGAGGCCCTTTGAAACAATCTCTGGCTGGAAGACTCTTTGAGGAAGGACGCTGGCCTGGTGTCACTAGTATCCTTGTTTAGTCAGACCTTGTGGTGAGTGTTAAAAAACTGACTGATTTCTCTTTTAAGACTCAGGTCTAGGCCATATTGGCTGGAGGCCCTTCATACTTATTCCTTTCTTACTCTCTCTCTCTTTCTTTGATTACTCATTGTATTGTTAATTAAAATCTCTATAAAACCCAATTGACTTGGGTATTTGAATAATTGGGAATATTTCCCTGGCAACCACCTTATATTTGATTTTAAAACCCAAGACACTGAAGTGAAACATATTTCTGCGGTCAAATTTACTCACCCTCTCTTATATCTATCACAATTTATATCTTCCACTATTTTAATCACTACAGTTTAAGACCTCAACCATTTTAAATCTCACACCTGGGGACATTGTGTTTCTTCCCATTTACACTTACTTTTGTTTCACAGTTCATTTTTCTGGAGTTAGTTCTCTGCACAAAGAAAGGGGGCAGCTGGGTGAACTGAGAGCCAGACCCACAAATGAGACGTCTGTTTCAAATTTGACTTCCTCGCTGTGTGACCCTGGGCAAGTCACTTACTCCTCATTGCTTAAATCTTACCACTTTCCTGCCTTGGAAACAATATTCAGTATTGATTTTAAGATGGAAGGTAACGGTTTAAAAACATTTTAGTCTAATTTCTGTTCTTTGTAGTTTGTTTTTTTAAATAGGTGAATTCATGATATTTCATCTTGGAATTATGGAAAGAGAAGCCTGGGAACCAGAAGGTTTGGGCTTGTGTTCTATCTCTGCCACTTACCAGTAGGTCTTCTTACTTCTCTGAGCCTTGATTTCTTCTTCTGTAAATAAGGTTATTGGATGAGATGACCTTAGAAGTTCTTTTGAGCTTTCATGTGATCTGTGAGTCCTGTTCTACTACAAATTTGGGGATGTCCTCCCTAACAAAGACAGGTTTAGCATTTCACCCCAGAAGATAGCTCACAGAATTGTAATCTAAAGCTGGAAGAGACCTTTGGAAAACTATTCCAACCCTCTCATTTTGCAGATGCTGACGAAACCAAAGGCCAGTCTGAAGTGCTTCAAATTTCAAAGCAGTTATGAGAGAGACCTAGGATTAGAACTTCTAGCATTGTCCTCTTTCCTTTATACAATATTGGTTTTCTGCCATTCCTTTTCCTCTTGGAGAAGAGGAACTCGACTCATATCCAATCTAAACTTCTCTGTGGATTTCCTCTGCTATGATGGCATGCATTACCACAGGGAGACTTAGAAATAGATACATATCTTCAAGCCCTAGAACCTGATACACGTCCTTGTTCAAGGTACAAGCTGACAGGGAGATGAGAGGGTGGAAGAACACACACACACACACACACACACACACACACACACACACACACACACACACACACACACACGCCTTTCTTGGGCTGATTCAAGGACTTGCTTTGGAAATGGTTATCACAGGCCCACAGGACAGCTTGGTGGCACAGTGTCTTGATAGAATACTAAACCTAGAGTCAGGAAAAATCTGAATTCAAATTGGGCCTCAGATACTACTACTTGTAGGATCTTTGGCAAGTTTCCTCATCTATAAAATGGGGATAATAATAATAATATAATAATCTCTCCCAGGATTGTTATGAGGATAAAATTAAAATATATATACTAAAAGACAAAAACTATAAAGTAGTTAGCATAGTGCCTGGTACACAATGAGTGCTATATAAATGTTAGCTATTATTATTATTAATTGCCTGTCACTGTAGTTGCTCTCACCAATGTAGAATGGTATTTCATCTCTTTAAGAAAGGGACAGGTCTGAGAAGCTTTATATCAGTGATCCTTAACCTTTTTAATATCGTGGTTTCCTTTGGCAGTGTGGTAAAGACTATGGACCCCTTCTCATATTAATGTTTTTTAAATATTTGAAGAAAATGCTAAATTTCAGTTAGAGGTTAGTGAGGGGAAAAAAGGTGGAATATTTTTTCTCATCTAAATTTACCGGCTCCTTGAATCTATGTGTGGATTTTGAGTTAAGAATCTTTGCTTTAGGCCAAGCCTAAAAGATCTCTGTGAATCACTAGCCTATAACTCATGATGTTTTTTTTTATTATTAATAATATTAATAACCTATTTATATAGAATTTTGGGGTTTATAAAGTCCTTTCCTGACCACAACCATATTGAACTTGGTAACACAAATCTGTATGAATGAGAAGGGAAAATAAAACTCCCCATTCATTCATTTGTTCATTCAAGTATGATTATCTCCATATTACAGATGAGGAAGCTGAGGCTAGGATTGCTGAACTGGTCTGACTGAGCTCAGAGAGCTTTGCATTTATATGCCAAGTCTCTTGACTCCAAATGCATCACTATTTCTACTACTGCCTGAATGGAACAATTAGCACTTTATATACTGCTCTATTCTCTAATTGCTTGTACGGTGCAATTTAGCACTTAGTTATATCAGCAGAAAATGAGATTTTATATATCATGCTATCTTGTTTCATCAGGATATGCCTTTCTCCTCAATCAGAGTGTCAACTTCAGGATAAAGACCATTTCTTGTTTTATATCCCATAGTGCAATACTTCAAAGCATTCCCTCTCCTGTTTTCTTTAATATAAAATTTTTATGAACTAGTGTAGCCCTCCCCACCCCCCAAAATCATCCCCTGGTAGTCAGTTGTCTATTGATAAGTCTCTCTCTACTTAGATAGGCTGATCCTCTGATGGCCACAAAATCTATCTCTGGGTCTTCTACTTAAAGCCTTTCTAGCTTGGGAGGACCTGCCAAATCTTGGCTCCTACTGCTGTAGTCTTTAAAAACATAGGGTCACCTGCAGGCCATTAGGAGGCAACAGAGGAAGATATTAGAAAAGGTTTTGCATTCCTGCAGCACCTAGTAAATTGCTTGGCAAATCATAGAGCCTTTGCTGGATGCTGGATGCTGAAGTGTGGCTGTTCTCTTCATGGATATGGAATGCAACTCCATATTTTCTGGGCTCTGCAGTTCTTATCCATGCCTTTCCATAAATTCTGCAGAGTTTCCACTGAAATTTACTAGAATTGTTTTACGATCCCCAGGGTACCAAAATAGCACCCAGGCTTTCCATCTCTCATCCCACATGTCCTCAATGACATGAACCACCCAAAAGACAAATTATAAATTCTTACCGATTGAGCGTTGATTGACTAATTGAAAATACTATCTGCACTGAAAAGAAGACTGCATTTTAAGCTACTGATTCTTTCTCTCCTTGACATCCAGATACATCATTGTCAGAATATGAATCGTAAATGTAGAAAGAGCTAGAGTTAAATGTTGCCTACTAGGTAGGTTTAAAAACACACACACACACACACACACACATTAAAATAGTGAAATGAAGAGAGGCCACCCTGCCAAACTCACTTGATGTCTCTGTTCTTTGCCCCACACTTTGACTACCTAGTAGTGATGACTTCTGTTCTTTGTCTTTTTGCCCCTCGTGGTCTAGGATCATTTTCTCTCCTTGGACTCGGTCCTCCCCTCATCAGCTCCTTTTGGGCCACAGGGGGAAAAATGTGGGAATGCCAAGTACTTACAATAGGGCTGATTTTGTCCAGGGCTGTGGTGTGTCCCCATTGACCTTGGAACTCAATGACCAGGGACACTCCAGGGAGGGGAGTTTCCTCCCTCTCCTGGCCCCAGGTTTTAATGTGGCCTTTGTTGGTCTGAGCCCCTGGAGAGGGAGCTGAAGGGAGAGCCTTTAGCTTGCTCCTTCCCTCCTGGACAAAATGGCACATGCTTTTCCTGTTTAAACAGCGCCCAGTTCGTGAAGTGCCCTGACTTTGCACACACCAAGGCCCCGGCAACTGCTGTAATAAATCAATAGGAAAATAGAAGCTGCCAGTTAGACTAAACAAGTGCATTTGCAAAGACGGCTAGCCCTCATTAATCACTCTGACAGTCCTAAAAACACATTTCCCCTTTAATGACTGTATTTGGATAATCAGTGCTTTTTCCTCCTCAGTCAGAGTTTGAGTAACAGACAGCTGGTGTTATTACAGCCATTCGAGAGGGAGGGCTGGGATTAGGGTCGACGGAGAGTCAACCACTGGAGGTCTCCTGCTATGGGGGCTGGATGGAAAAGCAGTTGTTATGCAATAATGAGGGCACTTTTTGCTCTGTCTATTTGGGTCTTACATACAGTCTTATGCATCTCTCCCTCCCTGCCCCTCCCCCCCCAACCTGGACCATCCAAATCTAAAATACACTCATTGAATGAAGATCATGAAGTTCTCTTGGGAAATGTGGGGTTGTTTTTTTATTTTTTATTTTTTTGGGTGTGTGTGTGTGTGTGTGTGTGTGGCCATAGAATGTGGGGAGATGGGTGCTGGGACTGAGTTTGTTTCTTTTAGGTGACTTTGCCTTTCAGGAGAAAGTTTGAAACCCAGCACATCCCTCTTTATAAATGATGTAACACATTAATGCACAGCACATTATGAAAATGGTAATTCAAACCCATAGTGCTCCAAATTAAACCATACATTATCGGATGCGCTCAGCCATCCATTCTGCAGAAAGACAGGATGAAGTCAAATCAAACAGAAAACTGGAGAGCAGCTTCCCCTACAGAATGATTAATAAAGTGCAGTGCAGTGGTATTATTGTAAGGCGGATTCCACGGTAACCGAGCTCTGCATCAGGAATGGAGTTAACTTCATCTATTTGGAAACATTACCATTCCCACCACATCAAATCACAGTGTATTGGCCCAACCCATTTGACTCTGGCAGTAAGAGGATGACGAGTTCAGCACCCCCTTCTCTTCCAGTTCAACCATGGGTTTCCTTAAGAGATGCAGGTGGTTGTTTGTGAAAAATCTGGATCCTAACTCATTAAATTAGTCCTTTATCCAAGGGTAGGTCCTTCCCCCTCACTCCCCTACCGTCCCTCCAATTGCTGCCCACAAGGCCACAAAAATAACCAGGCAGGAGGTGTGTGAATATGACCCAGAGCCAGGAACATCCTGTATCTCAAGCTCTAAGTCTTTGACTACAACCCTTCCTGGTGCTTTGGGAACATCAGCCCCAATTTCTGGCTTTTTCAGAGGAAAGGAGGAGGAGAACAAAGGGCAAGGAAGGAGGGGAAGAGAGAAGGAAGAAAGGAAGGAGAAAGAAGAATGGTAAAAAGGAAGAAAAAGAGATGGCAGAGTAGGAGGAAGACATGACTCCCTTCCAAAAGGGTGCTGGTAGAATTAATTGGTGTTGATTCAGTGTCTTTGTGGAAGTAAAGCTCAGATATGCAATTGGTAGTGAGTATCATCTCTATTAAAGTGGCAACTTTGTTAATGAGAGTTAAGCTTTCTGCAAGTGGCAAACTCCCCACAGTCTAATTAAAGCAGCTCACATATATCACCAACTCACTAGCGAGGTAGAAGAATAAGTATTTCCCATTCAGACATTCCAGGCAATGTCACTGGTCACTTGATATCAGAATGGGGCTTTAGGGGGTGGCCTCTTCCATCCAGGCCTTATCTTTTCTATGCTTCATGCTTAACGAGGATATCAGTCTTTTGGAAAGAACCCAGGGGAACCAATCAACTTACTTTGAGATTCATATCCATGATCTGAACAGAACTGCCATTAAAAGGAACCCCTGCACTGTACAAATTAAGGAATTTTTGGTTTTGTGTCCATCTTCTCTTCAAACCACCTAGAAAGGTGTATATTTTGATACAAGAGGAAGGAGTTTTCCCTTCATATGGAGCATGGCATAACTTCCATTAACTATCTGTGCAACCTTGGACAAATTATGTAAAATTTCTGGGCTTTGGTTTTCTCCTCAGCAAAACAAAACAAAACAAAACAAAAAACCAAAAAAATCCAAACCCCAAAACAGCAAAAACAAACCCCCCAAATAACCAAACAACCACCACCACCACAACAAAAAAAATGAATGTTGAACTAGATATTCTCTAAGGTCCCTTCTAGCTCTAGCAATCTATGAACTTACTTTAAAATTGATGAAAGAAAGAATGAAAAATGGATATGCTTCTGAAAGAGGGAGTGCTTTTCAGTAAACCAGCCAGTCGGAGAGGAAAAAAAGTAAGGATTCCCGGAGGGCTGGGGAGAGGGAGCTCAGAGAGAAGTAGTTAGATTTCAGCTTGCATTAGACAGACAGATTTAAACTCTGGGAAGACTGGCAATACTGTTTCCCTAGGAAGTTCCTGAGATGAGAACTGGGTTTCCTCTTGGGACCTTTTTCCATGAGTTGTCTCCTAATTCTCTGAGTCTGTGGCATCACCAACTCCCACTGTGGCCTCAATCTAGGCTCCCTCACTTCTTTAGAAGTAGAATGGCTATTCCCAAAGTTAATATGTTCTAATAGAAAATGTGCAGGTTTTTTTTTTTCTGCAGAAAAATTCTAGGTGTCCTGTTGGACTGAATTTTGCCTGGTTACAAGGATCTGGGTCAGGGAATATAATTTACTCTGAAATCATGAGAGCACTATGGATTCAAATGTCTGTTATTTGAAAAGTGCTGTGAATTTGTGGAGTAGTGGAGAGAGAACTAGTGGTTGTATAGTCAACAAGGTAGGCTTCAAATTCCTGTTTGTGTGATCAATATTAGTTACATCCTCCATAAACTGAGGATTAAATTTTTGTCATCTGCAAAAAGAAGGGATTGGATCTTGATCAAATGAAAAAACAGTTTTGCAGTTTCCTGGCTGGCACAGATCTTTAATGCAGCTCTGCCCAGTATGCAGACTGGGATCAAAGCTAGACTACTTAGTACCCTCTATATCCTTTTTTTCTCCCTCTCTGTTATGAGAGTACCTTCAAAAAAGGGTGCCACTCTAGATTTCAGAGAACTCATCTGAGGAGCTGGAGTTCTTCCTGATCCCCTTATCCGAGAAAGCAGAGACTATGAATGAAAGGGAGAAATAGATGGGAGCAAAGAAGGGCATACACCATTTACTTTCTTGTCTTTCCCGTCTACCCTCACACACAGATCAGGACTAGTGTGGATCCTTTCCTTTAGTTCACATGTAGGGTTTGTATAAATTGGCATGTAGATTATATTTACACTTCTAAGTTTAAGTAGGGAATTGAAACAATCATTCATAACAAGCCAGATATCCCTCAATACCTTCTGCCTCGTTTCAATATTTAGATATGTTAGCCACAACTGAATTTTGAGCACCCACAATTGTCTATTTAATTAATAAATGTATTGCTATTGACTTGGAGATGATCAGGAACAAGGGAAGGTTCTCCCTCTTGGCTAGGTGATGAGTAACATTCTCCATTCCCTCCACTCTACCTGAAGTTGCAATAATTTCTGTTCTACATTTCCAAGGCTGAAAAAAGTCTTCCACTACATTTCAAATCGTGACCACAGACCTTGAGGATTGGCACTGACCCATTCACTCCACCATGATTCAGGTTAAGGACAGACCTTAGCTCCTGGTCTGACCGAGCAAACAGTAAACATGGCTGAGTCAGGAGGCCCCCTCCAGGATCTAGCAAATCTGCAGCCCAGCAGCTCAACCTGTGGGCACCCAGTGCTATTAAAAAAAAATTTTTTTTTAAAGTTCCCCTAATAAGCTTTCTTCATTGAAGCGGAGGATTGGCTTAGAAAACTTAAAGACACAAGAATGAAGAACCTGAGGAGAATGTCCACTTTAGACTCTCAGCCTGGGATTTGCAACCTGGGATTCACTCCCCACTCTTCTTAGGGCTGATGAGGAAACTCCAATTCTTCTGTTATTTCCTGCCTCCTTCTTTATTCACTATCTCTTAGAGCCTCCCCCAAGGCTCTTGGAGTAAAAGGTCGATGAAAGGTTGAAGGTGTGGCATCATCCCAATGCTCCCATATCCCAGTCTGTGTATTACACTGCAACATGGATCTCCCCGGTTAGTGGAGAAGAAAAGAGAAGCCAACGCCAATCTTGAAAGCTGGGGAAAATAGGCCAGCAGGAAAGAAACGGCGCAGCCAGCCTTCCCCCTTCTGAAGATGGTTTCGAGTTTGTTTTTAGCTGTTGACCCCATACAGTAACACCAGGGATCCACACCTCTCTCAAAAACCACTGGCCTTGCAAATTTCCCCACTGCTCAAAAATCTCGACTTTGGCTCAGTGTAGTGCGGTGGCATTGTTAGGAATCCGCTCTGAGCGAGCAGGTGCATTTTTCCTTTGGTTTCCACCTAGGTAACGAGATTTGCACAAGAAAACACAAAACCCAAACAAGAACTAGAATCATCCCGGATTCAGAGGCAGAGAAATGGTCGAAGTGCCGTCGGGGCTGGAGTCAGCAGCTTTCGTTTTCTTCTGTTGCACCAAGTGCGCCGCTAGGTGGCGCCAAAGGCTCGTTGTCTTCAGGCACTGCCGCGCCTCGCCCAGCTCTTGGAAGGTGTAGCTGCTTGGAGTTTGGGGAGCCCTCCATTCCGTCCTCAGCCCCCTTCACCTCGGATTTGGCCCAGAGCAGAGTCCACATTCACACACGCCCTCCACCCAGGTCCCCGGAAATGCTAAGGCCTTTGAAGTGAGGTTGGAAACTAAATAAATAAATGGAAAAAATAACAAAGATTGTTTTATTTGAAATACATTGGGGCAAGGATTTTCCCCTTACTCTCTTCTTGAGGATTGCATTAAATCCACCCCTGTAAGGACCTAAAGAAGTAATCATTAAAAAATTTTAAACAATAAAAAGGAAGGGGTATCTAGTTGGGGCGGGGAGGGAAGTGGGGGGAAGGCTGGCGATGAGGAAGGCGAGAGAAACACACCACGGTGTGAATATAGCCAAGTATTCCATTTATTAACAAAATAAGTCTTACCAACGGAGAGAGCTCTATTCATCCAAAACTGGCCCCACAGCCTCCGCGCTGCGCAAGACTGTGGAGGAGTAGGGGACAGAATGGGAGGGGCTAGAGAGCAGGCTGGGGAGGCGGGAGGGAGTATAGTAGGTCACCTAGTATGCCTTGCCCACTTGCCTGCTGGCTCCGGGGGGAGCTGATCCAGGTAGGGACAGAAAGCTTGAGGCCTGGAGATTCGGACGGAGGTTTCTATCTAGTTTGCTCCCTCCCTCCAAATGTTTTCTCAATTGTATTAAGATGGCATTTGATTGAAAAATTTTAAACCGGTCTCCTGATCTGGAGATGTCTGAAGAGAGAGGTCCCCCTTTCTCTCCTTTACATCCAGGGTTGCTGCCCCAATAGGGGATTAAAAAAAGAAAGAAAGAAAGAAAGAAAGAAAGGACTATAAAGCACTTGGTAGACTAGAAAGAGCCAGGCTTTCATGCCACAGCCCATCTAGAACTTTGAATTAAGGTGGGCCCTGATGATTAGGTTCCCAAGGGTATTGTATTACCCGTCCCTTTTGGCAGGGAGATTCCTGATGACCGTGTATATTTGGGGTGTTGGGGTGAATGGAAATGCTCAGTTGGGCTGTTTGGGACTCAATATCGGGGAAACTGCCGCCATTGACCCAGAGGGGCTTCTTGGGGGCAGGTCGAGGAAAGGTTCTGTGCCTTCCGGACCAGTGCCTCCAAGTGTAGCATGGAGAGAGGGAGAGGCAGTGCCAAGGGAGGGAGGGGAAAGCAAAGCCCAGGAGCAACAAGACAGCACTGCCATTGAACCTTGGGCCTGCTGGACTCCCCTTCACTCCAAATATATATATAAAAAAAAAAATCACCTGTTACCTGTACAAAGGGAAAAAAAATACCAATGGAAACAAGGAGAGAAAAGGTGGATAGAAGAACAATGTACTATCAAGTGTCAAGAACATGCAAGAAACTCCTCAGAAAAGGAACAAAAAACCCAAGAATCCAAGAACCCCGATTCCCCCTCCTCCCAATAAAACCAAACCAATCAAAAAAGAAACAAAGGGAGGTAAGGAAGAAGCAAGTCTAAAACCCAAACCTGACTAAGAAAAGAAAAGGTGTGGGGATCTTTTGTTCACTTGATAATTATTATTATTTGGGGGGGGGGGAACACAGACTTTTTGCATAACATTGACTCGTGGGCCATTAATGCACTTATATTCCCAGCTTGTAAGCTAATAGTACAGTAAATAAATACACAGTCCAGGAGGGTGGGGTCAGGAAGGGGACTCCAAGGAGGGAGGGAGTAATGGTGGAGGCTGCTGCCCTTGGTGGTAGAGGTGGTGGTAGTGGTAGTGGTAGTGGTAGTGGTGGTGGTGGTGGTGGTGGCAGTAAGGAGGTGGAAGAGAAGGAGGCTGAGCTGAGGGTTAGGGTCGGGGAGAAGAGGCTGTAGTTACTGGTATCCAAGAGCGGAGGCTGAGGAGAGTCTCTGTCCGTAGAGCGCATATGGCGAGTAGTAGGGTCCTGCTGTGGGTAGGGATGGCACAGCTAAGCCCCCAGCTGTGGGCAAGTGGCTCTTGCCATAGGGGTGGTACCGGCTTAACCCCAAAGTATGTGGACTCCGCAAGGACAGCGACCCGGGGCTGCCGGGGGCGGCGGGTGGAGGGAGGTGTAGGTGACAGGAAGCTGCAGCCGCAGCGGCGGCTGCACTGCTCAGGCCCGACCCCCCGGGGTAAGCGGCTAGTAGTTTCTCAGCGCCGGGAAGGGCTGTGTGGGTCCGTAGGTGGCTGAGCAACTCCTCCGAGGTGGCGAAGCGCTTGTCACATGGCCCGCTGGCCGCCACCCAGTTACAGCTGTGTGGCAGCGGTTCGTTCTGTAGCATGAAGCCGTAGGTGTATAGTGGATGTCCCGGGAGCGCAGCCTGCGCTGCGCTCGAGGAGAGGGCTGCGGGCTGAAGCGGATGGCCAGGGTACACGAGTGGGTAGCCCCCCGGCTTTAGGCTAGGCCCGGTGGGCTCGTGTGCACTGCAAGTAGAGCAGCTAGAGCCACCCAGGTGTGAGGAGGCGCTGTGGTAACCTCCCAGGCAGTAGGGGTCCCGGCATAATCCCTGCAGGAATGAGGGTGGCGAGGCGCCAGTCAACGGGCTGGAGCTGGGGGGCTTGCCGGGAGGCAGGCCCAGCCCCCCGGACAGCTGACCCCCCACCAGTCCAGATTTGCTAGGATCCAGACCAGGCACGAACTGGGACGGGTAGCCGGCGTAGGCGCCCACGATTGAGCCGTGATAGCCGATGCTGGAGGGTGGCAAGGGGAACACAGAGTGGCCTGGTTTGTAGGGAGACACAGGTGCCACGTGGCCGGCGCCCACCAACGCCGCGGGCGGCTCGGACTTGCGCCCGGAAGACCCAGCCTCCCCGCCGTGCGACGCGGGCTCGGCGCTGCGGCTCCCGGTTCCCGCCTCCGGGCTGGGCTTGGGTTCTTGATCTTTCTTGTCCAGGTCCCCTCCGCCCCCGCCTCCACCACCTCCACCGCCGCCGCTGCCTTTGCAGTCCGTATGGTGCGGCGACCCGCCCCGGGAGTTGCCGGGGGAGGAGGAGGTGGAAGAAGATGAGACTGGACCTCCGTGAGGGGGGAAAGGCGGGCAGGCTGCGCTGGGCACCCTGAACCCTGCCTTGTCTCCGGGGGAGGAAGAGGAAGAGGAGGAAGAGTTGGAAGAAGAGCCTCCGTCTTTGCGGGAATCCCCGCCAGACCCCTTGGAGTAGGGCTTGAAGCTGGATTTATCCTCGGTCGGTGAGTCCCCTAGCTGTTTGAGAGCCGCAGAAGCTGAGGAGGCGGCTGAGGAGGAGCGACCAGAGTCCTTCTCTGCCCCAAGTCCGTTGGCCGCCGCCGCTGCCACAGAGTTGAGCTTGGAGGAGGGTGGTGGATCAGGTTTGCCGATCTGAGAGCAGGTTTGGGCCAGCAGCGCCAGCGGGCTTTTCTTGGCGTCCAGCTGCGAGAGACAGCGACGGGGGGAGGGGGAAAGAGAGGAAGAGAGAAAGGAGGTAAAAGGACAGTGAGATAACGAGACTAAGCGGATGGAGCGCGAGGGAGCCCCGGGGAGCTGGGGGTGACCGTGGGAAGGTGCTAGGGGCAATAAGCACCCATGGGGAGGGTGGAACGGAGCGGGGGATAACTGGAATCTCCCTCCCCCAACGTGAGTTAGCAACCAAGATTTCTTAGGCCCCGGAGGAAGAGGAAGGATAAAGGCCACCTTAAGGGTCACTTTCCTGGCCTATTTGTGACTCTCCTAAACATGACTGCCTAGGGTGTACTTGTGTCGGGGGGGGGCGGTGTGGGTGGGTTCCTGACTCTTAGGGCCTGGGAGAAAGAAAATATCGTCTCTTTGGGGAGGGAATGCAGGGGAATAGAATGGAAGAGAACAGCCAGCTGTGGAAGGAACTCAGCTTTTATTTGCCTACTAAACGAGGAGAGCAAGGATCTGGCTCTTCGTTCCCCTTCCACGTCCACCCCCTACACTTCAAGTTCCAGGGAAAAACTTATACCCCAGTTAAGCGAACTTAAAGGTCACCGGAGGCGCATAGGGGCACGGGAGTAGGGGGCGTGGATGATCGCATTCCCGGCGAAGGGCCGGCTAGTGCACCCACTGCAGCGCCCCAGGGGAGGGCGCCCCAAGAACGGAGTGGGGAGGATTTTCAGCTTTTCGGACGGGGACCGGAGAGTGGACTGGACGGGACTTAAAGGCGGAGAGGTGTTTATTGAATCAGTGAGGGGATGGCGGTAGTGGGGTCGTTGCAGCATTTAAGATTCTTTCGAGTAGGGACGGGAGGTGGGGCGGGGCGCGGGGGTGGGAAGTCTAGATCCCACCGCAAGATTGCCTCTAGGAACCTTGAAGCTCGGCACAGTGCTGACCAGGGAAAGAGGATTAACAGGGAGCAAAGAAACTAGGCAGCAAAAATCTACTCGTAGGAGGGATAAGCCTAGAGGTGTAAGCAATGCTCCAGTAGTATCAACCGCTGATCCTACTCCCCTTCCTCCGCGTCCCCCTCCCCCGCCCCAGTCCACTAGAGCGACCCGATTCCACTAAGCGGAGCTCGGAGGTCCTGGGGTATAAGGATAGGGATCTCAGGGAATAGGGCTGCCGTTTCAGGCAGGACTTGGGCAATAGATAGTGGAGGGTGGGAGTGGGGGGGGGGGCGGTCGACGTAGTTTGCTGAGCAGGGACTGACCTCGATGGGGCTGACTGGAGTGGAGGAAAGCGGCTGCAGGTATTCCGGGTGCAAGAGGTGGCCGGTGTGCGCGCTCAGCATCTTCAGTACCCTGATGGGGAGTCGGTTCGCCTGCCGCAGGGGGTCCGCCGGAGGCAGGAGGGACACCGCCGCCGGGACCACTGGTCTCTTCCCTCCGCCGCCGCTCTGGCTGTTGCCGCTGCCGCCGCCGCCGCTGCCGCTGCTGCTGCTTTCCGGTGTCCTTGGGTTAGATCCAGCGGGCGAATCGCTCATTTGGAGGAGGCAGCGCCACGGGCGGGGACGGGGGGGCGGGGAGGGGGAGCACCGGGGAGGCGAGCTCCCGGGGCGGGCGGGCTCGCTCCGCAGTGCCGAACTGGGTGCAGCAGCCAACCGCTCCTCCTCCTCCTCCTCCTCCTCCTCCTCCACCTCCCCTCCTCCGTTGCCGCTGCCACCGCCGCCACCACCGCCAGCACCACCGCCGCTGGCCCCGGCGAAGAACACAAAAACCTTCCCCTTTCCTTAGCCACACGTCAAATACCCGCGATCGGCAGCCACACTTCAAAGGGATAGCCGCGCCCGCCCAATCGCTGCTCTCCCAGGGACCCTGGGGCGGGGAGAGCGGGCAGGAGGGGGGCCGGCCTAGTCGGGTGGGAGGGGAGATGCTTAAAGGAGCCCGGTGCTGCCTCCGCGGACGCCTCAGCTTCCCGGATTCAGCAGCGGTTCCTCCTTTCCCCCCCACTCCCCAACCCTCCACCTATCCTCTCCCCACTGGGCGTCCCTCGCCTAGGGGATCCCTGTAATCACTGAGAAGCCTTCCGGAATCCGGAGCAAAACGGATTTCTACCGCCCCTCTCTTTCTCTCTCTAGGATCTCACCCCTTCCCCACTTTCCACCGTGGGGGTGTCCCGAGGACCAAAAGAGGTGCTAGGAGTGTAGCTGCGCCCGAAGTTGGGGTGGACGCAGTAGTCGGTCCCCAACCTTTCTCTGTTGCTGCTTCCTGAAAGCTCCGAATCAGCAGGAGAAGGTCCGGATACCCTCTCGGGGGTAGCGTTTCGGTGTCCACGTCTTCACTCCAAGTCGACCTAGGAGTGTTAACTCTCTTGGCAGCGAAGGGAAGAGAGCGCTTGGCCCTGGACTCTGAGGCACCTCCTGGTCCTGGGCGGGTGGTGCCGAGCGGTCAGCTTGAAGTACTGTCTAATGATCTGTCAGGTCCCAAGCAGACAAGTTAGGGAGAGGAACCGCTCTGAGGTGATGTCATCGCCGCGGCATTACCTCTCCTGCTCAGCGGAGACTTCTACCTGTGGGTAATGCTCTCCTACCTCGTTCTCCCTTGCCCCGGCCTGCCTGGTGCTCTGTGAGCGAATGTTGATTTATTACTCGGATATTTGAAGTGTTTCGTGTTTCCTTTCATGTCCTCTCTAGAGGCAGAAAATTCTTTCCCTCACTACCACGCCTGGTGGCTGTTTGCTGCTACTTATGGAGTTCCAATCACTGGTGAGACCCGAATCCCAGCAAAAGGTTTCTCAACAACTGGGGCTGGGCACCCCCTTCTACCTACTCTCCCTTCTATAGAGTTCTATAGAGTTACAGAGACTTAAATGCATATACACGTCCTTATGTATCTAAACACTCTCTCCCAGGATGTATGCCTGTATGCATGTGCCTTCTTATAGGAAGGACGCATATGGAAAGGATGGAAATTTTGGAAGGGAATGGAAAGACCAGGCTCTGGACTGACTCAGAACCTGAGCTCAAGTCCTCCTCTCATACCTCCTCTATGACCACGGACAAATGGCTTAATCTAGGCCTCCATAACTTTTCTGGGACCTAGTTACCTCATCTGTAGACTGTTGAGGCGGCTCCTTCTAGATTTGTGATTCTCTATGTGTTGTAGACAAGCCCGTAACATCACTAAGATGGAGAAATGCTTTCTTATTGTGATGACAGCATTTGCCAGGGTCATCTACAGCCGAAAACAACAACAACCAAACAAACAACAACACTAGTTTGGGGTTTTTTTTGTTGTTTTTTTTTTCACACCTTTAGAACCCAGCCTGATACATTGTTTCTCTAAATCAAGGCTTTGGTTTTTTTGTTGTTTGGTTGGAGTGCTTTGATTGTGGGTAATTGGAGATGAAAAGATATATCAGAGAAATACAATTCTTGCTTAGATACAGTTCTTAGGATTGCCCCCATATAAACTTCAGGCTCAGAAATGTCTTTTCTTGGCTCTCTCTTTAGTCACTGGAAGTGAAGTTCCAACACATGCTTACCACCAGGACTCCTCTCCCATCTACCATCAGTCACTCTGTTTTTTCAGACCTGCCACTTGTCTATATTCAGGGAGGGCCCCCATACCAACCTAAAATGCACTGTTCTCTAGGGCTTGGTTCACATCCATCTAGCCTAGACAACCAAGATATAATTCTGAAATGATAGAATTTTAGATATGGGAGGAACCTTAAAGAATATCTAATGAATATAATTTAGTTCAAGATATAAAGGAATAGGGAGAGAAACCCTGTAAGGGAGTAATTTAATCTGAAGGAAATATTTTTAATTAGTCAATCATCTATTAAATACTTATAGGCACTGAGATCCAAGAACAAAAGAATGAAACAATCACTAATTGAAATGAGCTCTTATTCTGAAGAAGGAAGATAAGTGCATATGGGATATCCTAAAAGTCTTAGTATATCTGTATTTGGGCTTTGGGGAGAACTTGTATAAAATTTACAGCATAAATATATTTGTATTTGTAACTATCAATATATGAGAGGCAGGTAGTTGGCTCATTGGATAAAGAGCCAGGCCTAGAGATGAGAAGTCCTGGGTTCAAATGTGGCCTCAGATATTTCCTAGCTGTGTCTAGCTCTTAGCATTTTTCTGTCTTGGAATCAATAGATTCTAAGACAGAAGGTGAGGGTTAAAAATCAACACACTGTAAATACATACACATATAGAGTAGTTAAATAAAAAGTACTTTGGAAGGTAGAGCATTAGCAGTTGAGGGGGCTCAGAAAAGACTTCATGCAGAAGATGGTGCTTGAGCTGCATCTTCAAGAAAAAGAAGTATGAATTTATGAAGCAGAGGAAAAGGCAGGTCTGCATTCCAGGCATGGAGAATGGTCATTGCAAAAGCATGGAGAAGAGAGATAGCCAGTTTGGCTGGATCTCAGAATGTGGGAGTAAGAGTAATGTCCAATGAGACTGGAAAGATAGTTTGAGGGAAAGCTAATTAAAGTTTATACTTGATCCTATAGGCAATAGGAGCTAAGGTGGTGTGGTGTATAGAGTGCTGGGCCTGCAGTCAGGAAAACCTGAGTTCAAATCCAGCCTCAGACATTTACTAGCTGTATGATCCTAGGCAAGTCACTTCTCCTTGCTTGCCTCTGTCTCCTCATCTGGAAAATGGGCTGGAGAAGGAAATGACAAACCACTCCAGTGTCCCTGCCAAAAAAAACTCCACACCAGGTCACAGAGTCAGAAATAATTCAACAACAATAAGAACCTAGGCAAAAAGGAAATCACTGTAATTGGTTGAGTTAAGGCAGTCCTTTAATCAGATCTACACTTAAGGAAAGTTATTTTGTCAGAAATCTGGGGGAGCAGAGTGGAGAGAGGCTTGAGGCTTGGAGACCAATTAAGGGACTGCTTCAATAATCTAGGCTAGAGAAGATAAGGACCTGAATTTGACTGGTAAAGGAGGTGACTGAGAGATAATGTTAAGGTAGAAAAGAAAAGATTTGTCAGTTGTTTGGATATGTAGAATGGGAGGGCGAAGCATATTGAGGATAATATAATCTGAGAAACTGGTGGTGCCCTTGAGACAAAGGGAAGTTGGGAAGAAAGGAGAGTTTACAGGGAAAGATAAAGAGTTGAGCTTTAGATATGTGGAATTTAAGATGTCTCTGAGTCATTCAGTTTTTAAAATGTTCAATAGACGACAAGGTGGGACTCAAGCTCAGAGAAGACTGGAATTGTATGTATAGATTCAAGAGTAATCTGGGTAGAGGTGATAGTTAAATCCGTGTGACCTGATGATGTTCCTAAGGGAGAGTAGAGACAAATAAAAAAGAAGTTCCAGAGCAGAACTTTGGGGAACATATAAAGGACCTGATACAGATTGTGGAGCCAGCCAAGGAGACTGAGAAGAAACCAGGACATACAAATCCAATATAGGAGGGAGTATCCAATAGCCAGCAATGTCAAACAAAGCAGATAGGTTGAGAAAGATTGAAAAAGACTGTGACATTTAGCATTAAGTGATCATTGATAACTTTGAGAGAGGTTTCAATTGAATAATGAGATCAAAAACCAGATTGCAAATGGTTGAAGAGTGAGTGAAAGATAAAGAATCAAAGAGAAAAAGGAGACAACTTTTTTTTGGCTGAGAATGTGGGAAGAGGTAGAGAATAGCTTAAGGGCATGTATGAAGGCATTATCAAGGAGGGAATTCCTTAATAGGAAGATGTTAGCTTTTAAGAGAGAGGTGGGTTGGGTTAATCAAGGATTCAATCTGCTGGAAAAGATTGGAGGGGATAGGATCAAATACTCATACTAAGGGATTGGAGTTAGAAGAGTTTCCTCCATGTCAAAGACCCAGAGAAACTAAAAGAGAATGAGAAATGAGGTCAAGGGTTATTGAGATGAAGAGGAGAGGAGAGGCCATTCACTTTGAATGGCCTCAATATTTTTCAATAAAAGGAAGAAAGAGGAGCAGCTGGGTGGCTCAGTGGATTGAGAGTCAGACCTAGAGTTTGGAGGTCCTGGGTTCAAATATGGCCTCAGACACTTCCTAGCTGTGTGACCCTGAGAAAGTCACTTAACACCCAATGCCTAGCTCTTACCACTCTTCTGCCTTTAGAACCAATACCCAGTATTGATGCTAAGCTGGAAGGTAAGGGTTTAAAAAATAAAAATAAAAGGAAGGAAGAAGCAAGGTCCTCAAGAGAAAGGGGAGAGGAGGAAGAATGGAGGGAGAAGAGATTTGGAATTTTTTAATAAGAAATCAGGGAGGAATAAAAAGACTGCCTGGGTTCATTTGAAGTTGGATGACATGATTTTATAATGTCAACAACATTATGAGACTTTCTCTTACATTGTTATAAAAATTATTTGTATTTAGTGAAAATCAATTCAATAGATATTAAAGATATAGTGAGAAGCAATAGGGAATACAGGAGCTTATATCCTAATAAAGGATACAACTTGGAAAATAGATACAAAGCCATAAAGATACTTGAAGGCCATCTAGTCCAAATCTCTTATTTTAGAGATGGTATAACTGGATTCCAGAGAAGTTAAGTGACTTGCTTTAGGTCACACAGGTAGAAAAGAGAAAAGACAGGATTTGAACACAGGTCCTATATCTCTAAGGGGGGCATATAGGTGGTGCAGTGAATAGTACCAGGCCCAGATTCAAGGAAGACCTGAGTTCAAATGTGACCTTACATTCTTAGTAGCTCTATGACCTTGGGCAAGTCTCTTAACCTTATTTGCCTCAGTTTTCTCATCTGTAAAATGAGCTGGAGAAAGAAATAGCAAATCCCACTGTAGTACTTTTGCCAAGAAAACCCCAAATGGGGTCACAAAGAATCATATGTGACAAAAATGACTGAATAATATCAATCTCAGTCCCTAAACCCAGAATTTGTTTCCACTGGGTCACTCTATTTAAAGAAGAGAAAACACAACTAGAGAGATGAGGAAAGGCTCCAGGTAGGAGATTGCACTTGAACTGAGCCTTGAGGAAAGTTAAGGATTCCAAGACAGAGATGTGGAGGGAATATATTGAGAGCCACAGAAACAGCCTAGGCAAAGGCAAGGGGTTGGGAGATGGAATGGCAAGTTCAGGGAGCTACAAGTAGGCAGCTGCTACAGGCATACTAAGAAGGGCTTTAAATACCAGCCTAAAGGATGTTTTTTCATGCTCAAGGCAATAAATAGAAAGCTATCTTGAGCAAAAGTTTATATTTTCATTGGATTGGAAGGGGAAAGAGATTGGAATCATGGAAATCAATTAGGAAACTAATATAGTAATTCAGGCAAGAAATTATGAGAGTCTGAGGGGCAGCTAGGGGGGCTCAGATAGAGAACCAGTCCTCCTAGAGATGGGGGGTCCCGAGTTCAAATTTGGTCTCAGACACTTGTGACACTGGACAAATCACAAACCCAATTATCTAGCCCTTCTCTTCTGCTTTGGATCTGATACTTAGTAAGGATTAAAAAAGAAAAGAAAGGAAGTAATGAGAGTCAAATGGAAGGTCATAATTGTGTGAGTGGAGATAAAAGGACAAATATAAGTTGAGGCGTGGAGTTAAAGGCAAAAAGATTTGGCAACTGATTGAATATAGAGGGTGAAGGAGAGTAGAGTCAGGGCTGACCCTGAAGTTGGCAACCTGGGTAGCTTCAGTAGAAAGAGGGAAGTTTGGAGGCAGGGCAATGTTGACACTTTGAGTTTGAAATATCTACGAGAGATCTAGATAGAAACCTTCATTAGACAGTGCTGTGGAGTTTAGGAGAAAGTCTAGGGTAGAGCATATATCTCTAATAGAGATAATAAGTGAATCTATGGGAGCTAATGAGCCCAACAAGAAGACAGGGGGTAGAGAGGGAAGGTAAACCAACACATTCTAGATATCCTGTGCTATAAAACATGTATGGATCAGGACTGGGGGTTATTAAACCTTGTCTTAAAGACAGGCACATCTGGTAACCAGGATCATCCCTTCAGGGGACAATTATTATTGCTAGAAACAACTAGTGTCATACTTGTCCCCTCCCCAACATTCTTATACAAAAGAAATTAGGTTAGAATGCATCTCAAGAACATTCTTAAAGGGGAAAACAAGGCATAAAAAGATAGTTTTAAACTATCAATCAAAATCAAAACATAGTTTTAAGCTATTTAAGTTTTAAGGAGCAGTCCCCAAATTTTACTAGACCGTGTTTATTGGATCATAGATTGAAAACTGGAAGGAATCTTAGTCATTGATCTAATCCTTCTTACAGATTCAGAGGAACTGAAGGCCAGACTTGATCAGAGCCACCCATGTAGTAAATGGCAGAACTGGGATTTGGAACTGGGTCCCCTGATTCAAAATTAGTGATTTGCATGCAAGTATAGATAGCATGCATATCACATTTGTGGATGAGAATCAGAACAATTTGCACCATACCAATGTTGTGAAAATAAACAGTTTTGAAAAACTTAGGAACTCTGAACAAGTAATGATGATTCCAGACAACTGATGACGAATGCTACCCAATTCCTAACAGAAGTAATTCACTAAATAGGCAGAATGAGTTACACATTTTTGGACATGGCCAATATGGGAATTTGTTTTGCTTGACAATGCGTATTTGTTACAAGGGTTTTCATTTTCTTTTCCACTGGGGGGAGAGGGTGGGAAGGGGCGTGGGACAGAAAAAAGAAATGCATGATAATTGAAAATAATTAATGAACAATTTTTTTGGATGACATGTCATGAAGCTGGGAGAAATCAGTACTATGTTTCAAGACAGGATTAAGATACAAAAAGATTTTGACAGGCTAGAACTGTCAGATGAAAAAGATCAAATGTAATAACAATAATTGCAAAGGTCTATACTTTTTTTAAATCAGCTTTTTTTTTTTAAACCCTTACCTTCCATCTTGGAGTCAATAATTACTGTGTATTGGCTCCAAGGCAGAAGAGTGGTAAGGGCTAGGCAATGGGGGTCAAGTGACTTGCCCAGGGTCACACAGCTGGGAAGTGTCTGAGGCCAGATTTGAACCTAGTAGCACCCGCCTCTAGGGCTAGCTCTCAATCCACTGAGCTACCCAGCTGCCCCCTAAATCAGTTTTTAAACTCAGTTTTTAAAAATCCATTTTATAAGATGAGGGAGACACAGCTAGGCAGTAATTTCTATGAAAAAGACTAGGAAATGGTTCTGGGGGGTTTTGAGGTTTTTTTGTAAAGTACTAGTTATTATTCTCACTGCCCAGTCAATGTGTATACTGAGGATTGAAGGTGAAGGAAGGAAACCCAAAGTGAGATATTCTGTGCCCCTAAATGTTGAGTAGCTGTGCATAGACCATTCTCCTCTGCTTTTTCAGGTGCCCACCACTATTACCTTCCAAAGCCCCAAACAGAACTGAAACTCAAAAGAATGTGCACCTGGCCTTTGGAAGACCTGCTCTGCCAGATCAAGAATACTACAGATAATCAAATCTGAAGCAGAAAAGACTTGACCCTCTTGGGAGCCCTGTAGGAGAAGGAGCTGCTGGGAAGAGAGGAGACCTTAGGAGACAGCAAAAGATGAAAGATTTCTCGATTATTGCAACCAGCCCAGTTTCAATGATGAGCCAAGAAATCCTTTTAGGATCCAAGCAGATGTGTATTAGGATTGACTAATGGGGAATTAATTGGGGACCAATAGGGGTTGGGAAAGTGGAGAGAAGAGAGAGGAAGGGAGAGAGAGGATAGAGAAAAATGAGATAGAGAAGAGATGGAGATAGAAACAGAGAAGGGACAAAAGGGAGTACTGGACAGAAAGAAGACAAAACAAAAGAGGAACTCCTGCTCTTAACAACAAACTATTTGTGAGTTTTTTTTTTTTTACTATTATCACTACTTAAATTTATTAGATATTATTGTTAGAAACAACTAGTGTCATGCTTCATTTTCACACACAGCTTTTTCCGGCAGTGTCAGGGGCATGGGCTGTTTCCTTTTCAACATGAAGCAAGCCACCTGGATCCATCAAATAACATCTAGGAGAAGCATAAGTATAATTCCCCTTCTGGGTCCCTGGGCTCTTTGCCATCAATGAATGAGCCAGAATGTTGGATAGAAACTAGAAAGACATATGCATGGAGGCCAGACACCTAATTAAAATATTTGAGATAGGGACAGGACCTCTGATTTTATTGGTATAGGGGACCACTCCCCACAGGTGAGAAAATTCCCTTTATTAACTACAACTTTGTCTAGAGAACTGAGAGATTGATTAGGTGACTTGCTGAGGGTCACCAGCCAATATGTGGAAGGGGCAGGACTTGAGTCAAAATCCTCCTGATTTTGAGGCCAGTTTTTCTTCACTAAGGCCAGGGGTTCTTCACCTTTTTGTGTACATGTGTAATGGCCCCCTTTGACAGTCTGGTGAAGGCTATAGACCCCTTCTCAGAAAAATGTTTTTAAGTGCAGAAATAAAACACTTGGGATTTCAAATAAGCCAACTGCATTGAAGTTCAGTTCCAAACAATAATTTTTTTTTAAAGTTCACAGACCTCAAGTTAAGAACCCCTATGGACCAGGCTATTCTGCCATAGTAGTTTGTAAATGAAAACTTTACCAAATGATTATTACAATCAGCATTTACCATTCACTTTGCTGAAACTGGAACATGTGTTACCCTAAATAGGACCCTAGTGGCCTGACAATAAATGCAGCTTCCAAAAGGTTTTAATTTAGTGCAAGGGATAGTTTATAGACTCATTCAAGGTCAGAGCTAGAGGGGACCTTATGTTCAAATATTCAAAAGGATCTTTGACTCACTCATGGGAGTATTCACTCCAATGATGCAGATTGCAGCATATCTAAGCTCTTGGAGCCTGAACAAGTCTTACCTATATATATCATTTTTTGTCTCTTTTTTTTTCCACTTTGCCACCATCAGTGCAGAATTAGATAAAGGTTACACAAAACTGAGTGTTATCTTGTGTTTATTATTGTTTAATAATAGTAATTTATGTTTGTATAGTGCTTTAAGATTTGCAAAGTTCAAAGGGGCAGCTGGGTGGCTCAGTGGACTGAGAGACAAGCCCAGAGATGGGAGGCCCTGGGTTCAAATTTGGCCTCAATACTTCCTAGCTGTGTGACTCTGGGCAAGTCACTTAACCCCCATTGCCTAGCCCTCACCACTCTTCTGTCTTGGAATCAATACACCGTACTGATTATAAGGTGGAAGGTAGGGGTTTTAAAAAAAAAAAAGATTTGCAAAGTTCAAGGCAGCTATGTGGCCCAGTGGATAGAGAGCCAGATCTGGAATAGGGAGGACCTGAGTTTAAATCTGATCTCAGTCATTTCCTAGCTATGTGATCTTAGGCAAGGTACTTAACTCAATTTGCCTAGCCCTTGCCCTTCTACCTTATAGTTACTAAGACAGAAAGTAAGCATTGAAAAGAAAATTTGAAAAAAAAATTTGCAAAGCTCCTTATATACATATATGTGATATATATATATGTATATATATATATATATATAATCTCATTTGGTCTCTATAACATTGATCCTATAAAATAGGTGCTATTATTTTCCCTTTTTTACCTATAAAGAAACTGAAGCTGAAGACTTGTTTAGAGTGAGGCACATAGTAGGTATCTGAGACAAGAATTGAATTCTGGTCTTCCTGAGTTCTACCCAGTGACAACTTTTTCTGAAACCCCAAATTAACCCTTGTCCTTGAGAATCTGTCTTCAAGAAAACTCCCCGGCCCAGACTGAACAATAACCATAGAGTACCCCTTAATCACCCTCAACAGAATTAGCGGATATAATCACATTTTAAGTCCCCTTTTTGTCTTCTTAGTTTCTCCCCTTGTATATAGGCAGCTCCCAGGCACCCCAGCCTCTGGCCTCATCCTCTTCCAAGCCTTTGCTAACCAGGCAGTTGTCCTTCCTTTTATATATTCACTAAAGTATATATACATATGACCCCAAGTTCTTGAGTTCTGTGGAAATCCCCATTCTTGGCATCTTTCCCAAGATAGCGTTGTCCTAGAGTGGTTGGTTCTGTGTGCTGACTGTGACGATCTCTCTCATCCTGATTATAAAGATCTGTTCTAATATAACTGCTCTGGTAATTCGGAGTTATTTTTTCAGGTTGAGAGTACCTAAATACCAAGGTTGCCTTGACCGAAGAACTTCTCACTTAGTGGCCAGCCTCCTTTGACAAGCCTCTCCAAATGTAGGTAGGCTGGTGTTTGGAAAGCAGATCCCATCAGGTGCCAGTTTCTTAGGACATAAAATGTCAGAGCTGGAAAGGACATTGGCATGAGGATCTAAGACTAGAAGGAGCATTAGAATTTAGCCTGGTGGATTGGGAAGGGGCCTTGGAGATCACAGGCTGACCCCTTTATTTTACAAAGAGAGAAGGAGTCTGACTTACCCAAAGTCACATAGCCAGCAACTGGAAAGGCAAAGTCAAATTTGTTCATTAGGATAATTTAGCTCCCTAGTCAGCAGGCCAGTGCTTATTGAATGCCAACTTTGGAGCATTACCAAAGTAATGGAAGATTGAGTTCTTACTCTGAAGAACAACAGAAGCAGGGGCAGCTAGGTGGTACAATGGATAAAGCATCAGTCCTGGAGTCGGGAGGATGTAGGTTCAAATCTGGCCGTAGACACTTTCTAGCTGTGTTTCCCTGGGCAAGTCACTTAAACCCATTTGCCCTTCTGACATAGAGTTGTTATTAAGGCAGAAAGTGAGGGTTAGAAACAGAAAACAAAAACAGAGGCACAGTCTCTGTTTTATTTGGCCTAAGGAGAAGATGGACAATTATCTGAGTCATGCTATAAAAGTTCTTTTATAACATTTAAGCAATCTCCTAGTAACAAACCTATGAAGTAAGCTAATTAAGAATTCTTACATTTTATGGATGGAGAAACTAAGACTTTTTGAGATCTAGTAACTTGCCTATAGCCACCCAGCTATGTGGGTAGCAAAATGGGAATGTGTAACCTGGCTTCCTGACACCCAAGTCTATGGAGCTTTGTACTGATATCATGTTACCACGTTGCCCCTTTCTTGGTAATTCCTGTTTGCCTTGCCTTGGGAATTCATTCAATTCACAGAGCATTTATTGAGTAGTCAGTTAGTTAGTAAGCATTTATTAAGTGCCTATTTGCCAGCCACAGTGCTGGCACTAATGATACAAAGAAAGGTAAAAGTTGGTCCTTGCCCTCAAGGAGCTCACAGTCTAATGAGTACTTACTATGGGCCATGCATTGTGCTAAGAAACAAAACCAGAAACAAAGAACCCTCAAAGATTTTCCTTTCTTCTATGGGGAAACAGCATATACACAGATGTGTGTGCATAAAATATATTCAAAGGAAATATGAAGTGATTTTAGTGAAAGGATAAGAATCCTCACAATTTGGGGAGAGAGATAGGAAAGGGGGAGTACCTGAACCCTGCTCTAGAAGATGCTAGGGATTCTGAGGTGGAGGTGAGAGGAGAGGGCACTGGAAACAGGGGAGAGCGTGTATAGAGGCACACAGATAGGAAATAGAACTTGGGGTGAATCAGGGGTGGTGGGGGAGAGTAAGTGGGTCAATTATGTATTATCATGTGAGGGAAGATGAGATGAGGGTTACTCATCTTGACCTGGTGTGAAATTAGACTAGTGGAAAATTGTCTTTCTTGAAACCAATTTGACCAACCATTTATTATGGAAGAAGACATCATATTACAGGAACATAAAAAGGTCAAAAGCAGCATCAAAATTAAAGCAATACCCCCCCCCCCCAAATCCATAGAATAATAATCAGGCAAAATGAGTTTCTTTGTTCCTTCCTTCTGGTCTCCATTTTCCTTCCTTCCTCCCTTCCTCCCTTCCTCCCTTCCTTCCTTCCTCCCTTCCTCCCTTCCTCCCTTCCTCCCTTCCTCCCTTCCTCCCTTCCTCCCTTCCTCCCTTCCTCCCTTCCTCCCTTTCTCCCTTCCTTCCTTCCTTTCTTCCTTCCTTTCTTCCTTCCTTCCTTCGTTCCTTCGTTCCTTCCTTCCTTCCTTCCTTCCTTCCTTCCTTCCTTCCTTCCTTCCTTCCTTCCTTCCTTCCTTCCTTCCTTCCTTCCTTCCTTCCTCTCTATTCCTCTCTCTCCCTTTCTTTCTTCTTTTCCTGTCTCCCCTTCTCTCAAAACAAAACTGCTATGGAAAGACCTTCAGGAGATTCTGAATATTTATGATTTTTTTTCTCTTCACCATTTCTATTTACATAAAATTTGCCACCCTGGGAAAAAAATGCCTGAGTCAGGTTGTGAGTTAGAGGTGGTAGATTTGTTGTGTAGGGTTAATGTGTAGTTTCAAGCCCTTGCTGAGGCAGAATTGCCTGAATGATTACTTCTCTCTGCATAACACTCAGACCCTAATGGCAACAACATGAAATAATATCTCACTGGGTAACTATTTACATTTTTTTTAATACAAGCTGTAAGAACTATGAAAAGTCTTTCTCACAGAGAACTTTGGTTTTCCTCTCTCTGTTGCTTAATATCTTTTAGGAAATGGCAATTATGACTTTGGCAAAGTATTCTGATTCAACATACACCATTCAGGTGCTTGAATGCAGTCCCCCTGGGTCTCTCATCCTCTGGGTTTCAATTACTAGTCACCATATCACAGGACACAAGAAAAGGAACAACAACTATGGACAATTTAGTGGTACTTGAAAATTCACAAAGCACTTACCTCACCAGGATCCTGTGAGGGAGAGAAATACAAAATATCCCAGATATTGTCCGCTACTCTACGAGCCAACCTTCTTATATCCTGGGCTTGTGAAGTTGTTTTTTGAGCCCAAGAATAAGACTTTACATTTATCTCCATTAATTTTCTTTTTCTTAAATTGAGCTCAAATTTTCAGTGTGCTGCTTGGTATTCTAAGTGGTATCACCACCACTTATGCCATCACTCAAGTCTTTGATAACTATGTTAAACTGCACAGGCCCATGGACAATTCCCTGGGACATTTCTCCAAAGGTCAAGTTGTCCTGAGACCTTTAATGACTATGCTTGAGATATAGCCATTCAACCAGTTCTGTATCCACTAACTGTACTATTGTGTACTTTACAAATCTTTATCTCTTCCATAAGAAGGAGATGAGATATTTTATGAAAAACTTTGCTAAAATCTAGGTTAACTATATTTATAGCATTTCTCTGGTCTACTAATTCAGAAACCCTGTCAAATGTCAGGAATTGTCTCATCCCTGGGATACTGGAATGGAATGAGATAATATTTGTTAAGCCTTTAGCACAGTGACTGGCATATAACAGGAGCTTAATAAACACTTTTTTTCAGGGCAGCTAGGTGGCTTAGTGGATAGAGAGTCAGACCTGGAGTCTGGAGGTCCTGGGTTCAAATTTGACCTCCGAACCCTGAGTAAGCCACTTAACCCCAATTGCTTAGCCTTTACCACTCTTATGCCTTGGAACCAACACTTAATATCAATTCTAAGACAAAAATTTTTTTTTAAGTGCTCATTCTCTTCCATTCTTCAATAAATGTGATTAGTGCTTCTGAAAGCTCTGGTTGGTGGTCCAAAGTGGCAACAAATTTAATTTTTAAAAAGGCATCCTTTGACATTTGTTGTTGTTCAGTTATGTCTATCTCTTTATGACCCATTTGGGGTTTTTCTTGGCACTAGAGTGATTTGTGGTTTCTTTCTCTAGAGGAGGAAACTGAGGTGGAGTTAAGTGACTTGCCTAGGTCACACAATTAAGTAAGTGAGATTGGATTTGAACTCAGTCTTCCTGACTCCAATCCTGAAACTCTATCCACTATGCCACCTAGCTGCCCTTCCCATAAGTCTTGGCAAATCCCACCTGATTTCCTCAATGTCTATAAAACACTGTTGTTGATGTCAGTGACTTAGATTAGGAGTCTTTTTGTCTTTTTTGTGTCTTTTTCTGTGTCATGGACTCCTTTGACAGTCTAGTGAAACTTATGAACCCTTTTTCAGAATCATGTTTTAAATGAGTAAAATAAAACATGAAGTATTACAAAGAAACACATCATGTTGAAATATAGTTCTTAAAATATTTAAAACCCCTAATTCATGGACTTCAAGTTAAGAACTTGTTGCTTAAATGAAGGCATTGCCTATGAAATTTACAGATGATAAAAAATAAAAATTGGTTGATATGAATCAAAATTTTAAAAGATACTGACAAGGTAGAAAAATGGTCTGGATCTAATAAAATGGTACATAGTAGCTATAAATGTAAATTCCTATACATGGGTCCAAAAACCAACTGTATAGGTATAGGATTGGGGGGGGGGAGGAATTGAATAACTAAATAATTGAATAACTAAAAAATGATGTGAAAAAGACTAGAGATTTTTAATGAACTATAAGCTAACTATGAGTAGGCAGTGTTATTACATGAGGTAGTCCACAAGGCCAATGTTGATCTTTAAGGATTAGGGATTTCTTTGTTGTGGATAGTCCCACCATTTGTGGTATAGCTATAGATATAAGGGAAATAGTATTAAATTTGAAGTCAGAGGATTATGGTTTCAATCTTGCCTCTGCTGCTTTACTATCTGAATGACCCTAGGCAGATCATTTAAATTCTCTGGGTTAGCTTTGTGTTCTCAACTGTAACAATGGAGATAATAATAGTACCTGCCTTTTAAGGTTGTAGTGAAGAATAAATGAGATAATATCTGTTTTATATAATAATAATGAGTCTAATACTTAAATATATTTTAAGATTTGCAGAATAGTTTATAAAGTATTTTAGAGATATAAGGATACCTAGATAAATAAAATTTTTTTGCAAATCTTAAGGTGCATGTTAACAGGTATTATTACATATCACATATTATATATTATTACATATCACATATTATATACAGTATTATCTATAAGCATTTTGCACATCTTAAAATGCTATGTAAATGTTAGTGATTAAATAATAATAGTCATAAAAGTTATAGTAGTAAAATAAAGGAGTTGGTGGAGATGACCTCTAGATGACTTCCAGTCATTCTTTAATCCTTCCCTCTCTCCTTAGTAAAGGGTCTTTGTGAGTTCCTGTGGACAAAGAAATCACCTTATGGTTAAATATCTGGTGATAAGCCTGTCATCACCTAGGGAGACTGCTTCTGGAACAGAAGAAGTCTCCTTTTGGGCTTATACTGGAATCTTTTCTTTCTTGTTAGGACCTATCCCTTGTAAAAGGGAGGTGGGTTTAGGGATGGATCAGTATGAATTGTATTGGGTCAGTATCAGGTTGTTAACTGTGGATTGAAAGACCAACAGAAACTCAAACCAGGATAGATCCTGGTCTGAGATCAACACACAGATCACTCAGTATAAATAGAAAGTACTTTAATGTAAAAAGGGAAAGGCTAAAAGAGATTGGGATAACCCTAATGCTAAATTTCTCTAACTAAAAGTCCCAGGGATCTAATGTCTTTTCACAGAGAGTCTTCACAGAATTGGTCTACACTACACCTCACCTCAATTATCTGAAATCCTCAGTCCCTGCTCTAGCTAATTTCTGCACTAACCCTCTTCCCCCTTAGTAAGTACTGAAGGGTAATGGTCTTTGGCAATATTAGCAGGGCCCAGGAAAGGACCTGGTCTCACAATCACTGGTGACAGATGGTTCAGGATCACCAAGTTCTTCTCCAAGGAAATACAGCACTCAAGACAGCAGACAGAATAGGAATCAGGACTAAGCACTCAGGATAAGCAGCCACACTCCCCAGAGAGAGAGATCACCTGAGATAACAGTCCCTGAGTAACAGCTTAACCCTTTCTCTAGCATTCCAGAATCTTTTCCTTGTTGGCCTCATGCCTCTGTACTCTGTATCTGTTCTCTGCAAACCATCCTCTCAGCTATAACCCTCTCTTACTTATAACACCCTTCTCTACCTGCATAACCTTGAGGAACCCAGGATCACTTTCATTCCATGATGAGGAATTTAATTCAACTCAATTCATTTTATTAAAGTAATTAATGCTCATTAGCCTAATAATTATTATTTAAGAATTATTATAATTAATTCTAATTATGAAAGTATTATAAGGAATTAAATTAAGGGTTTGACTAAATATATGAGAATTCTAAAATAATATGGTGGTCACTTATTTAAAATATAGCTTAAGTCAAAATGACTTTAAATACCTTTTATTTACAAAGAGGTGGAAAGAGTGAAAGTAGAGAAATACAAAAAGAGGGTAGAGAAGATGTCTAGCCTATTACACTAAATGTTGCTCCAGTGCTCAGCTCAACTGGAGGGACCAGTGTTATACCCACAAGGCCTCCTCCAAGAGGGAAAGGCCTCTAGAAATTAATCTCTCTCCAGAAGCCAGGAAAGGAAGGCCAGCTAAGTTATTCACCCAAGAAACAGTCCAAGAGCCAAGGTCCTGAGTCAAAGTCAAGGTCCAAGTCCCAAGTCGCCTCCAAGAGGCAGGTCACCAGCTGAAGCTCCAAATCGAAGATTCAAGCCAAAGCCCTGCACCTGAAGACTTTCAGGACTTTTTATAGTCACCTTCTGTCCCTTCACCTCTTCACAGGGGCCAATCACAGCTTCCAAATTGCCTAGCACTACCCAAAGGGCAGTGTCTGTGGGATCTACCTCTCATCCTCTGAAGGTGTCAACTCATAGGATTCACAAGTTTCTGACTGATTGGGTTAACAGAGTGGAACTCTCTAAGTAAGTGACTGTGAATTCCCTTACTTAGTATTAAGTAGGGATTAAGTAGGAGTGTTTTTAGTTTTTGGTTGATTAAATTAAAAGTTGCTGATTGATAGGCAAAGAAAGTCTGATTCATACTTCACAGTATCATACTAAGTTAGGCGCTAGGAATATAAAGACCAAAAAGAAGAAAAAATCAAAATCTGAAGACCAGAACAAACCATTACTTACTTTTTTTTAGTTTTAAAAAATTATTTATTTTGAGCATTCTTTTCTTTCTAAATTTTGAGTTCCACGTTCTCTTCTTCCTTCTTTCTCTTCCCTCATATTCTGAGAAGGCAATTAATTATACATGTGAAATGCCAAACATACCTAGTTCTTACTTATTAAGGAGTTTAGAGTTTACATCAGATAGGGGACGATACAAGATATTTAGGTAAGGATAATATAAAGTCCTAATATGGAAGATTTCACTGAGGAAGAAGGTGATACCTCAATTGGCACTTGAAGGAAGATAGGGACACTTAAGGGGAGAGGTGAGAAAGTACTAAGTTTAGGTGGGTCACATGGATCTTCAGCAAAACCTGGAGGTTTTTAATCTAACTCCCATCTTGTCTGAAAAACTCTGTGTTCCTCTTGTATAGATCTTTTCTTATTGCTCTTGGGATATGACATGATTTATACCTTCCTATGAAATAAAAGATTAAAATAAATAGGTTTCTAAAAGCTGGAGGTTTAGAGGGCCTAAAAGACACATTGGTATCTAAAAGAGATCTTCAGATGCAAAACAGATACATTCTCCATCCTAGAAAGAGTCTGGTGAGGCTTGAATAGCTCAGTTGCATATGAAGAGTACAGGGAGTCAAAGAATTGATTTCTAGAACATATTTATCCCTTTGTCCCAAAGATATAGGAGTGTAATTGACTGAAATGGGACTGACCACCTTAAGAGTAGAGTGCCTTACTAAAGGAAGGGGCTTTTGAACAAGGAAGGATTCTCTGAACTGGTAGAGAGTAGACTTCTTCACCTCCTTCTAGAGGTGACAAATCTCAAAACAGAGACTTTGAAGGAGTTTAGAAGTTTCTGCAGATGCTAATCTAAGGTTAGTTGCTTTAAAGAACACTCTAACTGTAAAGGGGACTCTGTGAAGAGAGCATCAGACACTTCCTAGCTGGGTGACCCTGGGCAAGTCACTTAACCCCCATTGCCTTAAAAAAAAGAGAGAGAGAGAGAGCACAATATCATCCAGATCCCCATTGAAGAATGAGTTCAGAGTCTCGCAGATTAATCAGTTCATCAAAGATCCATGTTCTGAGAAGAGCTCAATATCAAAGTGACCTGCTGGGCCAGCCAGGTGTTAGCAAGTCTACTTGTCTAGCTCTGTCCAGAAGAGTAACCTGCTTTCTCTATTAGGTAGCCGTCTTATAGTGATGAGGCTTGTCCAGTCCAGGTAAGTAGCAAACAAGTGATGTGTTTAAACTAGGATTCACTCTTCCTCCAGTAGACTCTGGGGATATCTGTGTGAGGAGTCCTAATTTGTAAGGAAATGCTTTGTAACAACTGTTTTTACCCTACTACGTGAGTTATATCTTTGTTTATTAATTGAATCTTTTGGCTATTAAAGGGAAGCCCACCAGTGGGGACTTGGGAGTTAGCTTGCAACCAGAGGTTATGGCCAGAACCCCGAAAATAATAGTACATGCCACTCTGGAGCCCAGCCTGCCTGTGCTAGTGTGAGCTGGTCAAGTAGACCTGGGGGTGGGATGGCATTGAGGAGGGGGGTAAATGAATATATATAGATAAGAGGTACCATGTCGTGTTCAGGGAACAGTTTAATAAGAACATATTTTCCTAAGGGGAAATGTTTTATAATAAGCCTGGAAAAGTTGGTTGAGAACAGTCCGTGAAAGATCTTATATTCTAAACTAAGGAGTTTTTATTTTATCCTAGAGGCAGTAGAGAGCCATGGAAAGTTTTTGATTAGGTTTTTGAGTGAGTGACATGATCAAACCTATATCGTAGAAAGATGATTTTGGTAGCTCCGCGAAAGCTTGTCTAACGAGAACCAGAAGAATAATGATATAGTCTACAAAAAAGAGGGAATTTGAAGGAGTGACAAGTTTGGAAGGTAAAAGATTGAGCTGGGGGTACATACAAGATAGTTGGGTGGAAATGTCCAGATGACAGATGATATAGGGGTCAGAATTCAGGAAAGAGATTAAATAGAGATTTAGGATATGTTTGTATCTAGACGACCATCAAACCCATGGGAATGGATGAAATCACCAAGGGAGAAAGCAGGGCATATGGGATGATATAGGAACTGGAACTGAGGCCTGGAGAAAACTTGGGAATAGGTTAGGGAAATGTGTGATACTATTCTTCGAATTTTGGAAAGCCTATCCTGTGGAAGGGCCATTAGATTCCTTTTGCTTGGTGTCTCCAGAGGGCAGAACTAGGGAGGCAAATTTTGACTCCACACAGGGGGAGAAACTTTCTAAAAACTAGAACTGACCTTAGGAATAGGGCAGTTTTTGAGCTGTCCATCACTGATGGTCTTCAAGCAGTGGCTGTCAGGAGTGTGATAGATAGGGTTCCAATTCATATTTCTGTGGGTTTGAATCCACTCTTCTAATCCTACCCTGGGTTTTTTTTCTTGCTCTCTGATTGTGTCACCACTGAGGCTTTTTCTAGCTTGGAGATTCTAGAAATTGAATTTTCTTATTATTCAGTCATTTCTGATTCTTTATGTCCCCACTTAGGGTTTTCTTGGCAAAGTTTCTGGAGCAGTTTTCCATTTCCTTCTCCAGCTCATTTTCCAGATGAGGAAACTGAGGCAAACAGGGTTAATGAATAGCCCAGGGTCACACAACTAGTATCTAAGGTCATATTTGGATTCAATAAGATGAGTCTTCCTAAGCCCAGCACTCTATTCACTGTACCAGGTAGCTCTTTTTTAGTCTTTCCTCTGCTGCCCCCCCCCCAATATTCCTTAAAAAACAAGTTTTCTTCATTGGATCTAAGGAGCTGATTTTTCTGGTTTTCTCTCTTTAGTCCCAATTCCCTTTCACATAAGAACCTTTTTTCCAACTTCGGGGTTCCCTGTCCTCCCTCCATCCCGGTGATTTTCTCACCAATGCAGGATGAATGCATAAAGATGATCTGATTTATGACAGGAGACATGTTTTAAAACAACTGACAGAGCTACAAGATGGGAAAAGACAAGGAAGTGTGATTTTTTGTTTTTGTTTTTTTTTGGTGGAATTCTGGCAAAGAATAGCAGTATTTTCCCCCAAAAATTGAAATTCATTTTTCTTTCTTGAGCAAATAAATAATAATAAATAAATTCAACTGGGAAACATGGGTAGAGATGTTGTGCACAAACTATACTCTAAAACAAGAAGTTTGGGAGTTTGTTTTTCCACTGAATTACCTTTAATTCAATGGAAAAAATATTTTGATTTTTTAAAAAAATCCTTTTCTTTCAATAAGACTGAAAGGAAAGACCTTCTCTGGTGCCAGTGATTCAAAATAGCATCTGACTTTCTCTACTTCTTCTTTCCCTTCACCCCATAAAAATCATGGGGGGAAAAACAGAAGAGGAGACCTCTCCAGGCAGGCTGCTTACTTTGATGATGAAGAGAAAAGAAAGGAGAAGAAATAGTAGATAAAAGACAAGAGGAAAGAGGACCAAGGAGGCAAAATAAATAATTATACTTTGGGAAAGAGAAAAAGAATATTGTCTACTCATTCTGATGGTTCGGTTGATTCAGATCTTCTAAGGATAGAACCCGAACCATAATTCCTTATTCACAGAAAATTTCTCTTAATTTGGGAACCTTGTTGTAACTGAGTTCAGGGGAAGTCTCAGGGTAGTAGACTGACTTGAAAGGCCTTTGCCTCATTCTTTCTCTGGTTCTAAATGGATCAAAGTGTTTTATAGTTTTGTTGTCCTGTGGCTTCCAGTGGGTACAGAGGGCAAAGATTTTGTGAGAGGAAGACCCTCTTCTGTGGGCTCCTACAAAACCATACTGAATGGATAAAACTGGCAGTTCAAGATAGGTAGGTAAGTAGATAGACAGACAGAGAGACAAATAGAAAGATAGGTGGATGGACAGATGGAGGGATGTATGTATGTGTATGAGGGAAATATAGATAGATAATAAATAAATAGATAGATTATAGGTAGATAAGTAGGTAGAGTGGTATTACTAATTGCTTACTAAGTGTTGAAAATACAAATACAAACAATCCAGATAGTGTTTGCCTTCAGAGTTTCTATTTCAATGGGGAATGCAACACATAAAAGATTGCAGAAAGGTAGATAAGGGGAGTGGGGAGAGGGAAGGCACAGTTCAAGATAGGTAGATAAGTAGATAGACAGAGAGGCAGATATAGAGAGAGGCAGATAGAAAGAGAGACAGACAGACAGATGGACAGACAAATAGAAAGATAGATGGATGGACAGATGGAGGGATGGATGGATGTGTATAAGGGAAATATAGATAGATAATAGAGGGGTATTATTAATTGCTTACTAAGTGATGAAGATACAAATACAAGCAATCCAGATAGTGTTTGCCTTCAAAGAGTTTGTATTTCAATGGGGAAAGCAACACATAAGAGATTGCAGAAAGGTAGATAAGGGGAGTGGGGAGAGGGAAGGCACAGTTCAAGATAGGTAGATGAGTAGATAAACAGAGAGACAGATAGAAAGAGAGACAGACAGACAGATGGACAGACAAATAGAAAGATAGATGGATGGACAGATGGAGGGATGGATGGATGTGTATAAGGGAAATATAGATAGATAATAGAGGGGTATTATTAATTGCTTACTAAGTGATGAAGATACAAATACAAGCAATCCAGATAGTGTTTGCCTTCAAAGAGTTTGTATTTCAATGGGGAAAGCAACACATAAGAGATTGCAGAAAGGTAGATAAGGGGAGTGGGGAGAGGGAAGACACAGTTCAAGATAGGTAGATGAGTAGATAAACAGAGAGACAGATAGAAAGAGAGACAGACAGACAGATGGACAAACAAATAGATTGATGAATGAACAGATGGAGGGATGGATGGATGTGTATAAGAGAAATATAGATAGATAATAGATAAATAGATAGATTATAAGTAGGTAGAGAGGTATTATTAATTGCTTACTAAGTGATGAAGATACAAATACATGCAATCCAGATAGTGTTTGCCTTCAAAGAGTTTCTATTTCAATGGGGAATGTAACACGTAAGAGATTGCAGAAAGGTAGATCAAGGGAGTGGGGAGAGGGAAGTCACATAGGAAGGAGACTTCAGAAAGTATCATGGAGACCTGTTTCCTGTCAAGATAAGGCAGTAGGTTTGCCCATGAGAAATAGGGGTGGAGCCACCATGAGCAGAAAGCAACTGTGGCACCCTCTGCCCTGCCCAGCCACTTTCATGCTTGGTACTGAAGAGTTACTCCTATAGCAGACCTGGGTTAGGTTGGGCTGGGCTGGGCTGGGCTGGGCTGGGCTGGGCCCTGTCATTCTTGAAACTACCTTTTAGCTGAGGCTTGTGCCCTGTTCCTGGATCAGGGAGGCAGAGAGTAGTTGAATTACCTGCTTAAGTTCTCCCTTGGGGACATGAATCCAGACCTTCCTAGAACAGACTAGACCCCAAATCATAAACATATCAGAATCATAAACATCAGAAAACTAAGAAAAACCCAACATTTTTTACCCAACGATGAAAAATAAATGTTTTCCCCTATTGATTATGATTACTCAAGGCATCTTTTCTGAGATGTCAGCAGTTTAATAGAGGCAATAAGTCAGCGCTGCCTGTGTTTTCTTTTTCTGCCAGTATTTAGTTAATTAAAGCATGCAAATTAAAACACCTTAATTTATATAATATCAATACCAACGCCTTAAAACATTTGGCATAACTGCTTTGGCACGTCCCTTACATAAACTCTTTAGAGCAGTGCTAATAAAAATGAAAAAGCCTGTAAATCAAATTTAATTTATTCATTTTCTGTTTGGTATGAAAGCATATGCCAAAATCAGATTATTTATGAGCTCTTCATAACAATAGGCACTTTTATTGGTTGCAAATGACAAAAGAGGTTTTCAGAGGGATGTGTATATATGCACGTTTTAATTTTGAAGGCCTCAAAAACCATCTATTTTCTGTACTCTGGGATCACTCAGAATTACATCTGTGAATACATATCTCCCAAAAAAATCTAGATAACAAAAAAGGAATCTCCCCAAACTTAAAAAAACGGTACCACTTCCCTGCTCCAAACACATGCGTGTTTGTGTACAAAATACATCATATAACATATATGGTGTATTCTATAGTGAGATAAAAGCCTGGTGATTTATATCCAATTTCTTAAATATTCCATTAAGAGGATTATCACACAGAAGCCTCTGATACAGGCAGCATCGGAAGGGATTTGGTGTACGGCTGCTTTCTTGGAAGCCTTAGAGTTGAAACTACATCTGTGTGAATGAATAGCCATGCACCCCTTTTTTTACATTTTTTCCTCCTTTGCTCATATATCTCTTTGTCTGGGGTGGGGGGGGAAATCTGGACCTAAACACATACTTTATTCATTTCTCAAAGCAGGATCAGTGGCTCCCTTTTGAGATAGAGGATATGGATTTCCTAGCTCTATTTTCCCCAAACTCCAAGTCTTCCATTTTTTTCCTTCATCTTTTCTTCCTCCCCACCCTCCCCCCATTTGTTCTTTCTGTAACAACACTAATAGGTCCCATGATGATGATGATGATGATGATGAGAGGATAGTGGTAGGGTACTGGAGCAGCAGAAGGAAAGGTTAGGGTAGGGCAAAGACCATTCATCCTAGCTATTGTGTCCGAGTCCCTCTCAATCTCTCCATGAGAAACCAAAGGAAATTCGGAAAAGCGACCATTCAGCCACTGTATGTTGGCTTTGTCTGTCATCTCCTGGATTTAAGTATTCTCATGGAGAACAATGAGGCAGCAGCAGTGGGAACTCTCAAGCTAAAGAGACCTCAGAAGAAACTAAGAGGGTGTGACCAGGCTCTCTGGGCTGAGCATGCCTCTGCCCACAAACCATCTGAGGCTGAAGAACTGAGATGGTTCTGTGACTCACTGGACCTCCCCCACTACTTCCCTGATACTGGACCCTTGTAGCCTGAACTAGATATTATTTACTGTTCCTGGTCTGGACCTCCTTTCAGCTCCAGACACTACCTCCTATCTTTGGCTCCTTTGGCGAATGACTCCTCTGTCTATTCCTTGATTTTGGCTTATTCACCCTGTGATTCTGATCTTTATTTCTGCTGGAACTTAGCCTCCCCCTCCCCCTTTTTTCTCCCTAGCCCCAACCATATTTCCCAAACTCAGAGGATTCAGTCAGCTCCATGGAGTCTTCTTATTCAAAGCTCTTGACAAGCCCTGCCCAGGGGTGAGGCTGGGGGAAACAGTGCAGGCTTCTCATTAAAACAAAAACATCTTTTATTTATTATCTTATTACATTAGCATCAGAAGTTTGGCTGCAGTAAGGGGAAAGGATGAGGAAGTGCCAAATGACGTGCCTTTTTGTGGTCCATCACAGTCATGTGTCCTGTCCTGCCAATGGGATGATGGGAGGATAGGAGTCTAGGAAAACAAAAACCAAAGGCACTCTAGCAGCCCTTATTTCCTGATAGGAACAATAGTGGCATATCTGGTGACCCATTGCAAACAGTCTCCACTTGTAGTTACTGAGTTCCATTTTCTCCCTTGTCTAGGCTAAGGGTAAATTTGAAATTTAGGGACAGAAGTTAATGCCTTGAGTCTATTTAATTTATTTCTTCTGTAGGACATTAAGGGATATCCCAGTAGAGCCTAAAAAAGTTAACAGATATCTAAACACCTAAGTTAGGCATGATTTCCCTCCTAAAATAATAATGTGTAAATTTACTATTTATATGTTGTTTACCCCCAGCAGAATGTTAGCTCCTTCTTATCTTCATTGCTTAGCATAGTTGCTTGTTTATGTTAGATCCTTAATAATTGTTTGTGGATAAGCCTAAATCCAATCAGATAAAATACAATGGAGCAAAATGTAAAGTCTTACACTTGAGTTAAAAAGAAAACTTCATAAGTAAAAGGTGGGCATGGCAAGGCAGGCTCTAATTCCTCTGGAAAAGATCTAGGGGTTTTAATAGACTCCAGGTTCCATATGAACCAATAATGAGATATAGCCAGATAACTACAGAGGGTGATGGATTGTCTGTCTCAGGGACTAGAAGATAATATTCCCTTTTTTGCATTTTTATTGGTATTAGTTTGGGGCTTACTCTGGTTCATACAAAGGCAATAAACAGATCTCTACTCAGAGGACCTGAATCCTGGACTCTGCCACTTTTATCTGAATATCCTTGAACAAGTCATTTCCATTCTCTTTGCCTCAGTATCCTCATCTCTAAAAATGAAGGAAGTGGTTTATATGATCTCTAATATTCCTTCCAGCTCTAAATGTAGGCTCTCTATAAAAGGAAAGACGATTCTCTAGCACCGTGAAATAGGCTTCTTTTGATTCCCATGTGAAAATGGCAAGGATGAGGCAATAGGGACCTCAGACTTTAGTAACTCTGTTTTGTGATGTGGTTTGGTAAGAACAACACCTACTAATCTAGGTGGGATCCAAGGAAGTAGAATCAAAGGTCTCTGCCACATGGGCTAATTTTTCCATGAAAGCAATCAAATCTCCAGATTTAATTGGTCCAGGGGACTAAGGCTTGACCTGTTGGTATAGCTTCTTGGAAATCTAAGGCATAAAAGACCAGTGAAGGGTCAGCCAGTGTCCCTCAGGTGTAACGGATTTTCTACTTCCTGCCAGTCTGGTCGCCAAACTCCTCTGACCAAGTTAACTACTATGTCAAATGTGGAGGAAAGGACAATGAGCCCAACTGAGCCAATGCTGAATCTTTTCTGAATATCCTTTTCATTCGAATGCTGAGTAAACCTCTTTTGTTCAAAAGTGAAATGATCTATGAGTGTCTCATTTTGTTCTAGCCACAAGCCTCAATCATTGGAGGGGTTTGAATCAGGGCTGGATTAGAGCACATGGAAACATGAATATTTGTCTTTCTTGTTGTGGGGAACTCATCTAGTTCAGGGAATAAAGTAGTCTTTATGTATATGAGTTCCAAGACAGAATTGGTGTTCTCCTTCAGGATCCCAAGTCCAGATCTGGATAAGATCATAGAGGCCATTGAATTCATTCCTACTACTTTATAGATTATAAAACTAAGGCCCAGAGATGCCAAATGACTTACTCAAAGTCACACAGATAGTATGGGCTAGAACTTAGATCCGACTCTAAGTTAGTGCTTTTTCCAATACACTATGATTTCAGACAATCAGAATTTTCAAGGGTCACTTTGGATTTAAGGCAGAAAGTGAGGAATTGACTTTTCACCTCATCTTCAAAGACTGAGTGATCACAGTTTTTCTTCTTTGGTGCTGTAGAGCATAATAGTCCAGTTCTGTCCAGAGAAACCGGTGAGGTGAAACAGTACTCATCTACCTTGACTCATTCAATTTCCTTCTATAAAGAAGGAAAAAGAAGAGGAAATAGAAAAACCAAAAAATAGATGTTAGCTCTTAAACAAGAAAAAAATCTTAATTCAAAAGAAAGAACATGATCATCTTTCTTCCAAATTTTAGCTCTACCAACTTATTACTTACTAGGTAGGTAACTTTTTAAAAATTAAAAACAAAATAAAACCTTCCATCTTAGACTTGATGCTAAGTATTGGTTCTAAGGCAGAAGTTGCATGAGGGCTAGGCAATTAGGGTTAAGTGACTTGACCAGGGTCACATAGAGAGGAAGTGTCTGAGGTCAAACTTGAACCCAGGTCCTCCAGTCACTAACCTGGCACTCTATCTACTCTGCTACTTAGCTGCCTCTCCCCCATTAGAATTTGAACTCCTTGAGAGCAGGGACCCTGATGTGTCCTTTCTTTATGTTCCTGGTACCTTCACATAGTAAATCCTTAATATATATATTTAAAATTTTACTGCTTAATGTTTGGATTTCACTAAATGCTGTGGTATAGAGATCAAAAGCAAAAATTAAACAATCTCTGCCATCAGGGAGCTCTATTTTATATGGAACAGTAATATGTATATGTATATACACAACATATGCATACATATGTAGATATACATGTGTGCATATTATAGTAAGTGTATACATACATATGTGTGTATGTATATATACACACACACACACATACAAAGTAAATACTAGTGTATTTGAGGGGGACTTATTTGGTTCTCCTCTCACTCCGTCCTCCCTTAGCACCAAAGCTGAGTTGGAACACAAAGAAAAGAGTAAACAATAGAGGCATCAGGGTCATAGCAAAATAGATTTCAGCCTGGATGGGATCTTAGAAGCCAACATTTTTCTTTTACAGATGAGGAAACTGAAGCAAGAAAAAAAGATGTAAAGTGACTTACCTAGGGTCACAAAACTAGTAAGTCTCAGACTGGATTTGAAACCAGATATTTCTGACTTCAAGAAGAGTTCCTATTCACTACAATCATGTTCTCAATGTATTAACAAGTAGTTGACACCAGGTGGTCTCTTTATGAAATGCAAATACTTTTCTTCCATGAAATTTAAGGGAACACTTATTGAATGAGTAAAAATTAGGCACTCTTTTTCAGGAATTTAAATAGCTAGGCTCCTCAGAAGTTCAGATGATTTGAGCTAAGATTTGGAAGTAGAAAAGGAACTTGACCTTTGAGAAAGAATCACTCCCATGGGGAAGCATGACATCTCTCTCTCTTTCCCCCCAAACCGTGTTTCTTTGAAATGTATATACTTTATCAGTAGAAGGCACCACATCTAGCAGGGAACAGAGATATATACTTCTAACATACTCAGATATAGAGACAGCTTTAAGGAACAAGACATATGGACATATGGCAGCACAGAAGAGAGCCAGCTATGAGTTATCCTTGGCAGTCCAGAGTTGGGTTGTAAAGAAGACTTTCTGAAGAGAAAAAAATTCCAGGACCTGAGTCCCAGGAGTTGTGAGATTCCTTTGTTGCACATTTTCTCTACATATATGCCTAAATACCATATTATTCTCTGTTCATGCCCATGTTCTTCATTATGTATATCTTTGAGACAGTGTGCTCCAGGTTTAGAATGATGTTTTGTGGTACTCTTTTTACTATGCCTTCCTACTATTTAACTTAGTAAATGCTTTTGCTAAGAACTAATTGTGTCTATTGGCTGACTGTTATGGGAAGCATGCTGGTGGGGACTCGTGGGTGATAGTTTTAGTAGTAGCCATTCATAAAATATCTCTGGAATTGGAAAGCTGCTGTCACTCTCTGAGAACTCATCCTGAGTGGGAGTACATGTTTGGAGAAGGAACCTGGGTAATGCTACAAGTCAATTTTTTGGCATGAAGAATTCCTATCTGAGGGGATCAGGAAAAACCTTATATATGAGGCTGTGCTTAAGTTGAGCCTTAAAGGAAGCCAGGGATTCTAAGGGATGAAGAGGAGAAGGGCATTCATTCTAGGCATGCACAATAATCTGTGCAAAGTGAGGGAGACAAGATAGAATTTAGTGAGTGACAGCAAGGAGGACAATCTGGCTGAACTGTAGAGTTCCAAAGGGGAGTAATATGTGGTAAACCTATAAGGCAAACTGAAGCCTGACTGTGACTCTCTTCCACAGAATAATAGAATTTTATTATTTATATATATTACACACACACACACACACACACACACACACACACACACATATATATATATATATATATATATATATATATATAGAGAGAGAGAGAGAGAGAGAAAGAGATGGAGTGGAACTGAAAAGTCATCTGTAGCCTAACTTCCCTTCAACCAGAATCCTCTCTACAAGATTTCAAACTAGTGGCTATCCAGCCTCCATGTCCAGTGATGGAGAACTCGATACCTTTTAAGGTAATGAATTCCAGGGGGCAGCTGGGTAGCTCAGTGGATTGAGAGCCAGACCTAGAGATGGGAGGTCCTAGGTTCAAATCTGGCCTCAGACACTTCCCAGCTGTGTGACCCTGGGCAAGTCACTTGACCCCCATTGCCTAGCCCTTACCACTCTTCTGCCTTGGAGCCAATACACAGTATTGACTCCAAGATGGAAGGTAAGGGTTTAAAAAAAAAAAAGGTAATGAATTCCATTTTTTTATAGTTCTAACTGCTAGAATTAGGGGCAGGGAGGTGATGCAGTGGACAGAGTGCTGGAGGTAAGAACACATCTTCCTGAGTTCAAATCTAGTCTCAGACCCTTACTATGTGACTTTGGACAAGTCACTTAAACCTGTTTGCCTCAGTTTCTTCATCTGTCAAATGAGCTGGGGAAGGAAATGATAAACCACTCCAGTATCTTTGCCAAGAAGACCCTAAATGGGGTCTCAAAGAGACAGACATGATTGAAAAATGACTGAATAACAAAATTGGTAGGAAGATTTTTTTCTTATATTGAACCAAAATATTCTCTGTCATTTCTACTAGGCGCTCTCATCCTTTCTCTCCAGAACCAATAAAAATGTATAAGAATTTAACACTAGTCTGTACCCCTTTTCCTTTACTTGGTACCCTAAGTCCAGTCTTGGGTTTTAAAGGGGAAAGTTTCATACTGAGTTTGAAAATAGCCCATTCTCTGAGGTTGCTATTCCATCCCACCCTTTGATTGAATTAAGAACAAGACCTAAGGCTTATCTGTATAAGGGAATGCATGCTCATGCCAGAAGCCTAGTGGCTCCCTGGCACCTGGAAGACTCTTCTTTCTTGTCCCAAGTGATTCCTGGCATCTAGAAGGCCGGCTTCTGATCTGGACTGAGGTCAAGTCTGCCAAATCAGAGGGATTTGAAAAAGTGATGTCACTAAAAGATATGTTTGGGTGCAAAAAGGAAATAGACCTATTTTTTGCCTTGGAATCATGGTGGGCTTGTAGTGGGACCCAGCATCGAGCCCAGGGAAAGCAGCTGGGAAAGGAGGCTGGTGAAGGGAACAGCCTGCCATATGTGGTAGATACCTTTTCTTTCTCTGACCTGCTCTTTTAATTTATTTCATTATTAATTAGTTAATAATTATTAATGAAGATATATTTCCAGATAATTTTCATTTTAAACTAACAAACTAAATTTTAAACTAATTTAAAATGTAAAAAATTTAGTTTTTCCTTGTGAAATCCCTTTGACTTTTCGAAGAGAAAGCACATCACTTCCTGTCTTTCTTTATTCTAATTCCCTTCCCATGATCCTCAAAGACATTATTTATGAGAGCCCATACCAATCTGTTTGCCGTCTTCAATATGTTCTTCATTTTGCCAGAGCCCTTCCACAATGGGGAGCCCAGGCCTCCAAATGCTCTCTAACTTATCATGTACAGTAGGATGATCATCTCCCTTATTTTGCCCACCATTCTTTTGTTAATGCAATTTAAGATTGTGTAAGTTTTTACTTCCTAGCTGTGCAACCCTGGGCAAGTCTCTGAACCCCGGCTGCCTAGCCCTTACTGCTCTTCTGCCTTGGAACCAATGCACAATGTTGTGTCTAATATGGAAGATAAGGGTTTATAAAAGATAAAAAGATTGTTTTTTCTTTTATTCCATCTGCTACATCACACTTGATGACTTTTAAGCTTATAGCAGTTCATACCTGTCCTATCTTGTCACTAGGCAGTTGATTTTTTAAAATTTCAACATAAGAATTTATATTTATACTTAATACATTTCATCTTCTTGAGTTCAGACCTTCATTCTAGTCTGTCAAGATGTTTTTGATTCTCATCCCCAAAGCTTGGATCTTTACTTTTGTTAAACACAAGATTACTACAGTCTTTTTCGAGTTTGTTGTATGTTTCTTCTGTTCCACTGATCTACTTCTCTATTTTTTATCTGGTATCAGAGAGGTTCTTTTGTAAACTCTTGCCTTCTGTCTTAGAATCAATACTATGTGTTGGTTCTAAGGCAGAAAAGTGGTAAGAGCTAGGCAGTGAGTGTTAAGGGACTTGACCAGGGTCACATAGCTAGGAAGTGTCTGAGGACAGATTTGAACCCAGGACCTCCCCTCTCTAGTCTTTCATTTCCAACTGCTGAGCCACCTAGCTGTCTCCTCAATACCCGATAGTTTTGATAATTATTGCTTTATAATACTGTTTAAGGTCTGGTACTGCTAGACCTTCTTCCTTTACATTTTTTTCATTAATTCCTTTGATATTCTCATTCTGTCATCTAGCGTATTAATTCCTACTCCTAGTTTTGTGCCATCCACAAAATGTATAAATATGCCATCTATGCTTTCATCCAAACCACGAACAAAAAATGTTAACTAAAAAGGATCCAAAGTAGAGGGGATGTGGCAAAATGGAAAGAAGACCTGGATTCAAATCCTACTTCTCTAACTTTTATTGTTGTTGGTATTATCAGTCATTTCAATCATGCCCAACTCTTTATGACATCATATGTGGTTTTCTGGGCAAAGATACTGGAGTAGTTTGCCTTTACCTTCTCCAGATAATTTTATAGATAAAGAAATGGAGACAAACAGGGTTAAATGACTTACCCAGAGTTATATAGCTAGAGTCTGAAGCTAGCATTGAACTCAGGTCCTCCTAACCTCAGGGCTAGCTCTCTATCCACTGCCTTCTCTCACTATTTATATGACTGAGTCAGCTAAATTGTGCCATAATGCATAAAATACTGGGCTTGGAGTCAGGAAGACCAGAGTTCAAGTCTAGCCCATCTGTGTGACCCTGGGCAAGTCACTCAATCTTGGTTTGCCTTGGCTTCCACAAATACAAAATAGGAATAATAACTGCCCTGCTCCCTACCCTAGGCTGTTGTGGGAATCAAATTAGATGATATTCATAAACCGATTAGCCCAGTGCCTGGCGCATAGTAGGAGCATAATAAATGATTGCTTCCTTCCTTTCTTCTAAGAATGAGTCACTTCATGTCAGTTTTACCTCCTTGGGGAACAGTTTATGATCTGACAAACGAAAGGGTTGGACTTGGTGACCTTTGAGCCCCTTTCCAACTCTAAATCCATGATCCTATGACAGAATGCTGTGGCTAGATACCTCCCTCTATGTTGACATTAATCACTACTCTTTTCATCTGGTTTTTCAACCACTTACAAATCCACCTAACTGTAATGTCATTCAATCCACATCTTTTCATCTTGACCACAAGATGATTGTGAAAGCCTTGTTAAATACCTTGCTGAAATACAAGTTCACTACTTTTACTCCACTCCCTGATTTACCAGTCTGGTAACTCTGTCAAAAAAGGGTTTACTAGACTATAATCTTCATGAGGGATCACACTTTAGCCAATATTTGCATCTTTCTCAGCACCTAACAAAGAGCTATGCATAGAATAGATGCTTAATAAAATGTTTATTGCATGGCATTACATTTCATTGAATCTTACAAAAATGTTGAGGTTGGTTTGGCATAAATTATTCTTGAACCCATGCTTTTATTTATTACTGCTTTCCTTTTAAAGTATACACAAATTATATATTTAGCAGTAGGGTCTGGAATCTTGTCAGTAATTATAGCCAAACTTTCCAGTTTATGGCATCAAAAATCCATCTTTCCCATTTTGAAAATCAGATTAATTTTGTTTAGTATCTAATCTCAAAGCATCTCCTTTCAATTTTCCACTGAAGTTGTTTTTTTTTTTCAAATAAAAAACCCCTTACCTTCCATCTTGGAGTCAATACTGTGCATTGTCTCCAAGGCAGAAGAGTGGTAAGGGCTAGGCAATGGGGGTCAAGTGACTTGCCCAGGGTCACACAGCTGGGAAGTGTCTGAGGTCAGATTTGAACCTAGGACCTCCTGTCTCTAGGTTTAGCTCTCAATCCGCTGAGCTACCGAGCTGCCCCCTCCACTGAAGTTTTAAGGACAGTGCTGACATATTTTTCTTACTGTTTGTACCACCCCAAGTCTCACTAGAACAGATCTGAGTTGGTTACAGGGCTTTGTTGATCTTTATCTGGGACTTGAACTGAACTGTGAACCAAAGCTCTGAATGAGTTACTCTCATTTATGGAATCCTAAACTGAAAAAGTAATCTCTTCAGTGATCTATGAAACAAGAAATTTTCCCTTAATTCTTAATATGTAGCGATCTGATTTTAACAATTTTGACTGATATATATTACATTATTTTCGTGTTTTATCAATGCATTTGTAGTTTTCAGCTCACTATTCCAGGCTGCTATATATGTCTCCTTCAGGGTTCTAGAATACTCGGAGGGACTTGGGTGTCTGCTCTACTGCCATTAACTCTGGCCCCCATTAGCTCTGTTCCTCCCACTAGTAGCTAATAGTAACTAGAGCCCCAGTTCAATTTAGCTTCTTAATATCAATTAGTTTTTGCAAAGAAATTTTACTTCAAAGACACAGCAATAACAGAAGGACAGACATTAACCCCCAATATTTCTTGGGTATACTCTTGCCCATGCCAAGGAGTGGCTTCACTCCTTGCCCAGTTTCTGTATAACGTTGGTCCCACCAAGTTCATGTCTGGACTGCTGGGTGAGTCCTTGTCTTAGTTACTACTGGACTCAGTATTGAAGGTCACTCTTAGAGGTCACTTCTTGTTCCTCTAAGCACGAATGCTGGGCTAGCTGCAAAACCTGGCAGGGAATCCTGGAGCCTCGATCCCCCGGCACAAGATCAGAACATCCACATGAATCCTTCATCTAAAAACAGAAGACCAAACATCAAGGCAAAGATTAAGGTTTATTCTCCAGGGGCCACATGTTAATCCTGGGGAGGGAGAAGACCCAAGGCTCTCCCAAGGCACTGTCATTCACTGGATGCTGTCAGTGAAGGGTCAAACCAAGAACAGAGATCCACTTAGAGAGGACACAAGAGGGTGGCCTGGATCTTGGCCACCCATTCCTTTGGAAGGTCCCTCTGCTTCCACCTCCACAAGCCAGCTGACATAACATTTGTTAAAAAATGCTTGGCATAACATAAGGCATATAGTAGGCACTATATAAATCCATCCTTCCTTCCTTCCTTCCTTCCTTCCTTCCTTCCTTCCTTCCTTCCTTCCTTCCTTCCTTCCTTCCTTCCTTCCTTCCTTCCTTCCTTCCTTCTTTCCTTCCTTCCATCTTTCCTCCCTTCCTCCCTTCCTCCCTTCCTCCCTTCCTCCCTTCCTTCTTCCTTCTTCCTTTCTTCCCTCCTTGAAGGAGAATTTGCATCTGCACAATAATCCTCTTTGAATGAGTCAGCTCCTGTTATACATTTAGATAATATATTTGAGGCTCTTACAAACCTTAAAGGAATATGTAAATTCTATCAATTATTATTTTTCTCTTCATAATAACCTCTCAATAATCCCATCACAATACTCTCCCTAATTAAAAAAAAATATGATAAACAGTTGAAGAAAAACTCTCTGATACAGTGACTTCTACTGACAGAATATATGATATTCTGCACCCATGGACTACCACGCTTTTAATAAAAAAAAAGGATACCCCAAATTCTTTAAAAGATTGAAACAGAACAGACCCATTACCAAAACTGGAACTAAATCTGAATTGGATTGATATTTTATTTGATGTACATCTTTGTTCTTAGCTAATGAGTACTTTTGGATTTTAGTTCTCAAGTTTTATTTGGGAGAGGTAAGAAGAATTCTGTCTTCTAGAACTGGCCCTTAAATTTTGGGATATCCCTGAGGACATAAGGGCTATTATTCATTCCTAAATTGAGGCCATCAAGTCTGAGAGGAGAGAGGCTAACTTTTCCGGAAAGACTTCAATTTCTAGGTGGTTTCATTCAGTGGGGATGAATAACCAAAGCCACAGACTTTGAGTGAGTCTTATTTTCTCTTCTTTTGGGAGGAGGGAGGAGAGAGAAAGAAGAGGAACCCAAAGGAGAAGAGATAATAGCATAGGGAGAGGAATGAGGCAGATCAGACCAAGAGAAAGGGGAAGAAGGAGAAAGGAAGGAGGAGGAGAAAAATAGTAGAGAAATAAAAGAAGAGAAGGATATGGAAGGAAGGAAGAGAAAAATAAGGTGAGATAAATAAAAGAGGAAGAGAAGTGTATGGAAGGAAGAGAAAAATAGAGAAGTTAAAGAGGAGGAGAAGAAGGATATGGAAGAAAGAGAAAGATAGAGAAGTAGAGGGAGAAAAGAAGGATATGGAAGGAAGAAGGAGAAAATAGAGAAATAAAAGAAGGATAAGAGGGATATGGAAGGAAGGAAGAGGAAAAATAAGATGAGATAAATTGATGAGGAGGAGAAGGACATGGAAGGAAGGAGGAGAAAAAAAGAAATAAAAGAGCAGATATGGAAGGAAGGATGAGAAAGATAAGGTGAGATAAATTAAAGAGGAGGAGAAAGATATGGAAGGAAGAGAAAATTAGAAAAGTAAAAGAGAAGAAAGATATGGAAGAAAGGAGAAAAATAGAGAAATAAAAGAGAAGATAAGAAGCATATGGAAGGAAGAGAAAAATAAGGTTAGAGAAATAAAAGAGGAGGAAGAGGTAATTTTTAAAAGTATCTTTTTTCAATGTGACCACACAGAGTAAAATAAGACTTCCCAGCTTCTTTTCCCAATCTGCCTCCCCCTTCTCCCAGACTCAGCCCTGTGCCTTTCCTGGTCCTCTCCATCCCTTTCCCCCTCCGGGAGATGTGGGGGCCTTCTGAGCTGGGTTTGCCCCCCTCAGCAGCAGACAAAAGGCCATTGCTGAGTTGTACAGAAAATGTTTCACTTTGCCAGAGGGCCCTGGGTAAATGCTGGGCAAGGCACACCTCCCACTCCAAGGGGTTGCCTCGGACCAATCGTGGTGGAGCCTGGGAGCCTTAGCATCCTGGGCCTGTCAGTCACTGGGAACTCTCAGTGAAAGGGGCCCCTTGTCAACTTCCCCTGCCTTTGAAGTGACTGGGATGGAGGTGCTCAATTAAAAGCCCATCAGTCTGTAAGTAAATCAACGCCTATCAGCCTTGTCACATCAAACAAACGATTATTACCCCAGCCCGCCCACCCCATTAATCTGGCTGTTCCTTCTTGACAGCTCAGGGTCAGGGCACCGTAAATCCTGTACTGGATCACAGCCACCTGGATCGGGATTAAAGCAGCCCAAAGGCATGGTCTGAAAGAGGGAGAGAAAGAGAGAGTGAGGCAGAGAGAACAGAGGGAACCGAGATGGTGACAGAAAGATGACGGAGAGGGCTGGCAGGGAAAAACCCGAGGGAGAGACTGGGACAAATCCTGAGAGGTAAAAAGTGTCAAGGTCTTGGAGATAAGAACTGAGACGTGCTCCAGACTTTGAGCCCAGCTAAGTAACCCTGGGTAAGCATTTAAATTTCCCCAAACTGCCGTTTCTTCTCCTAGAAAATGGAGATAATCATCTTTGTAGTCGGGAGTTATAAGGAAAAGAGCTTTGGATCTGGCGTGAGGAAGGACCTGAATTCAAATCCTATCTCAACTATTTACTACTGGTGAGCCTTTGGGTAAGTCACTTCCCATCCAGGGCCCCTAGTCTCTTCACCTCTAAGATGAGGGGGCTGTTTTAGAAGGATCTCTAAGGTCCCTCCCAATTCTTGGTCTTAGGACTCTTTAAATTCTGTGAACCTGCCTCCTGGAGTAGTTAATAAGGAAGTGCTTTGTAAACCTTTAAACACCCTAGAAATATGTGGAATTATTAGAGAAAAGAACTTTTGTTGGGGTTTTTTTTTCCTAGTAAAAAAATGAGAGATGGAGCGATGGGTCAAGTTCAGCCACTCTACTGAGCTCGTTCCACAAGTAACACTTTGTTCTAGGGCCTCTCTCCCAGGCTTGGGGGGTTTGTAGGTCCTTTCTGCCCCTGAGAACAGAAAACTGGCTTCTGGCCTTGCAGTCCAGAAAAAGATGGTGAGGGGTGTGAGGTTAGCAGTACCCTGGGCTCACAGGATAGGGAGAGAAGAGGAGGTGACACTGCAGAAAGTGAAGGGAGGAGAGAGGTCAAGTATCCTATCTGGAGGAACAAGGCTTGCTTTTTAAAGGCAGGAAAGGCAGTCTTTTCCCTGACACCAGAAGAGCCCCAAGGCCCAATCCTGACATGTGATTTTCCATGTTAAGAAAGGGTCATCACATGCCTTCTTTTTTCCAGATGCAGAGGTGGCTTGAGGCCTGGAGCAGCACATTTTTAATCCCAAAGGATACCAAGAGTGTAGAGAAAAGGAGGCATCAGGAAACCTCTTTCCCTATGCACTCTCCAGTTTTTCTTTTACCCCAAGGGTCTAATAAACTTTGGTTTGGAAAGAGAAAAAAGTCTTTAAGATAATCAACTTACAAATAGGTTCCCCTATTGCCTTCACCTCCCCCTTTCAATTAACCAAGGAAAGTGGGCAAATGCAAAGTGCCCCCATAGAAAAGACAGTCCTGGAGACCTCCCTGATCATTCCCCCAACTTTTGCTCCCATTTGTTCTCTGTCTCTGTCTTTGGGCAGAAGACCTAATCCAACAATACCCATCCATTTATACGAACTGAAGCAGAGTAAAGTAAGCAGAACCAGGAGAACAATTCACAGGGCTGCCTCAGTGATGCAAAGGGAAGCAACACTGAAAGACTTCAGAACTCTGGTCTGTGCAGCGCCCAATCGTGACTTCAGATGATTGTCAGAGGAGCGTGCCTCCTGCCTCTTGTCAAAGGGGTGGTGGATTATAGGTACGGAATGAGGTGCAGGCTGTCAGACCTGGCTGTTGTGCTGATATGCTTGAACTATTTGTTACAAAGGAGGGTTCTTTAGGGGGTGGGAGAGTCATTGGGAAACAAAAATAAATTTTAAGAAAAAAAATCATCAGACTTTTTTTTTTTAAGAAAAAGTTCATTAAGACTCCCAATCTACTTATTCTCTCTTTTAACATATGTTGTGGAAAGCTCATAGCTTTGGTCTTGGAATTAGGAAACTGGTACCTTGGCATGAACATTTATTAGCTGGGTGACCTGGATCAAATCCCTTGTGCTTTCCTTTCCTCATCTATCTGAGTCCCAGGAAGAGCTCATGAGTGAGATCAGGGCCCTCCATGTCTATGCACCCACAGGCCCTTACCTTCTATCTTAGAATCCACACTAAGTATCTGTTGCCAGGGTTACACAGATAGGAAGTCTCTGAGGCTAGATTTGAACCCAGGACTTTTGGACTCCAGGCCTGGCTCTCTATCCACTGAGCCACTTAGCTGCCCCATCTCTGTCTTTTCTTCCCTCAATCTTTCTCCTTCACTTTCTCCCTCTGTTACTTTCTCTGATTCTTTTCTATCACTTTGCCTTTCTCTAACTTTGTTTTTCTCCCTTCCCTCTCTCTGTCCCTCTGTCTCCCCTTTTGTCTTTCTTTCTTTGTCCCTCAATTTCTCTGTGCCCATCTGCCTGTCTCTCCTGCCAACCCAACCTGTGCTAGACAAATATTTCTTCTATTTTTTTTTTCCAAGGGAAAATTCTTTCTTCCTTCTCTCTGGCTGTGCATGTAATAGCAAAACTGGCTCAGTATTAATGACCACTAAGATTTATGTAAGCATTTTAGATAAAAGAAATGAAAGTGAAATATTACAAAAACCCAACCCCTTCCCTCCTCACCATATTCCAGCTGCTATATTTCGAAGCTGAAAAGCAAAAGGGAAACAGTAAGTCTTTGAGGAGGTTGACTGATAGGAGAAAGTACTTTTCCTTGATTGAATAGAGAAGGGGTCAGGATAGTGTGGTAGGCTGAACTGAGGTCCCTTCCTGTCCCAGGAGCCTCAAGTTATCTTCTCTGCTCCCCCTGGTCTGGGTCTAGTTAGTGACCCCATTCTGAGCTCACCATCTAAACACATTCAATGTCTCCTGCTTCTGGAAACATTTCAGACTCAGAGTGTAGCACTTCTGCAAAGAACAGAAGGAGGTTCATTTTCTCAACTCCTTCTTCAGCTCTATTATGAATTTTATAATTATATTTTTTGTCATTATTCTTTAACATTTTTTGTCATTGTAGATGTTGCATTCTCAGACTTGCTCATTTCACTTTGCATCTGTTTTTAAAAGTCTTTCTATGCCTCTCTAAACTCTCCATATTTGGTATTTCTTATGTTATAATAATATTCCATGCCATTCATGTACCACAGTTTGTTTTAGCTGTTCCCCAGTCAATGGAAACTACTTATTCCCATTTCTCTACTGCCTCAAAAAGTAAAGCCATAAATATCTTAGCAAAATCTGGATTTTTCTCTCTGTCTTGACTTGGTCAGGGTATATGACTAGCAACAGACTTTTTCAGTCAAAGTGTATAGGCATTTTACTCATTATTCAATTTACTTGTTTATTGAAGTAGAGGAATTAGATTAGAGAACTCAATAATACTTTGAAGGACCAAGCACATTTTTTTTGTCAGTTGACATACCTGGACTTTCCAGTGCTGGGTCACAAACCCATTGGTGAGCAAGGATTGTCTACCAGGGATGGAAAAGAACCTTTTGTTCCAAAGGCCACGGGGGCAGCTGAAGAAGATACTGAAGAGAACTAGGCCATCTTCTACAACCTGGGCCATTGATAGTCATGCTGACTTTTGTCTTACCACTGGACCATTCTGGAAGAGAATCCAATTTAGGTTCAAGTCAAGATATTGTCCTATGATGTCAATGTTCTTTGAAAAGGAAAGATGAACCATTTAATCGACCCTTTCCTGTGCTAGGTACTGTGCTAGTCACTGAGGATACAAAGGTAAAAAATGCCATCCAGTGCCTTGGATGTGAAGTCAGAGGACCTGAGTTTCAATTTCTGGCTTTGCAACTCTTTAACTAAGATCTTAGGCAAATCTCTTCCTATCTCTGGGCTACCAATGAAGTGAGGGAGTTGGATTGAAAGATCTTTAAGACCTTTGTGACTCTGAATCCTTATCCTTTTGGTCAAGGGGTGGGCAGGAGAAGAGGAACACAACTAGGTGGGAGACAGAGCCAAATACAGTGTGATAAGGGGGAAAAAAAAGGAGAGCTCTAGATAAAAAGAATTCCAAGAATATTTGAGGAAGGGGAAAGGCCATTTTTAGCTTGAAAGATTAAGGGAACTGTCTTGGAGGAGGTATTGTTTGAGCTAGGTCTTTAGAAGGAAGACATAATATAATGAGAGATGTTTGGGAAGGGTATTCTGGATTCAGGCCTCTGCAAATACACAGAGGTGGGAGAAGGAAAAGCAAGATGGGGTATAGTTAGTATGTCCAGTTTGGGGACAACATAAAATGTGTGAAGAAGAGCCACATGATGAAAATAAAGCTCAAAGGGTAGATTAGAGCCAGGCTAGGTAAGTCTTTAATGCCAGACTGAGTAGTTTATATTTTATCTTACAAATAACAAAACAGTTTATTTTTGTATGGGCCCCAGTTCTTTCTACATACTTTGCCCTAGGTAGGCATAAATGGTTGTAGAAGGAATGAATGATTGACAGTCAATCTAAAGAAGAAGATGGAGGCATATCAGCTTTCGCCAGGGAAATTCTCACAGACTCCAGATCTCCATCAGAGATAGAGAGCTTAATGCTTTCACTGAATCCAACCAACCTTTAGTACATTGACAGATGATATGCTGATATGCTAAGAAACAGAAAACTGGTTTGGGGAGACTAGCAGGTCTGGGGGATGAGCTGACAGTGTGGCATTAACATGCTATCAAACTCCACATCAAGTTGAAGGTCTACAGAGCAATGGCCTCACACAGCTTTCCATATATCTATTATCTAGCCTCTGGGCTGTTGTCTTTGTCCCTAGTTTCTCCCTGCTCTCCACTCCCAAACTAAACTTCCCAAACTTCTTTCCTTGTGTTCTCTTGTGCTAGACTTCTCAAAAATTTCCAATGTATTCCTTTTACCAGCTATAAGTCCATATCCCTTTCTTGGCCTTGAAGGCCCTTCATAATTGGGCTACCTCCCCCCCCCCCCCATCTAACTTTGTCTCCCCCTCTTTCTTAATAGGTTGTTCTTGTTCAGTCAGTTGAGCCACATCCAATTCTTCATGACCCCATTTGGAGTTCTCTTGGCAAAAATACTGAAGTGGTTTGCCATTTCCTTCTCCAGTTCATTTTACAGATGAAGAAACTGAGGCAAACAGGGTTAAGTGACTTGCCCAGAGTCACATAGCTAGTGTCTGAGACCAGATTTGAACTCTGGTTTTCCTGACTCCAGTCCCAGTACTTTATCCACTGCCCCACCTAACTGCCTTCATGTACTCAGTATATACCACCACTTCTATTCCAGACAGTTTTCTTGATATAGAATTCATTTCTACTTCTAGGTCTTTTCTGGTGGCTGTTTCCTTGCCCCGAATGTCTTCTCTCTCCTTTTTACCTATTTAAACCCAATTCATCCTTGAAGATCCAGCTCAAGGCATACCTCCTCCATGAAGTCTGTCTTCCTGGGGACCCTGGGCAGCACCAGTGCCACAGAACCAAGAAGGAGGTTGGGAGCACAGTGGCCTCCTACACCTTCAAGAAGGAAGTCCTGGAAAACTTGTGCTCTTCTCAGGATGGAGTCTACCCGATGCTGGGCTGACTTACCTGGCTTTGGACTCATTTCCTGCCTCATTCATTCCATTTGGCTTTCTCCATAAATAGAGTAGGGCCTCGTGCTTTCTCTCAGATCTGATCAGTTGGTCACTCAGTCAAAAGGCATTTATTAAGTGCTAGCTATGAGCTAGGTACTGTGCTAAGCACTGGGAAGAGATCATGCCTTGGACCCTAACTTTTCCCCCTTTGAAGAGTCTTCCCTGGGGCCCTCATGATTTCTTTTAATTACTGCTTTGTATGGATCCCATTTCCCCTTAGGGGTAGGGATTTGACTCTAGTAAATAGAACATGTCTGAATATGTCTGTCCCCAGTATGGGCAAAAGCCTAACATGAGATCATGAGATCTTGAGATCTCTCTCTCTCTCTCTCTCTCTCTCTCTCTCTCTCTCTCTCTCTCTCTCTCTCTCTCTGTCTCTCTGTCTCTGTCTCTCTGTCTCTCTGTCTCTCTCTCTCTCTCTCTCTCTCTCTCTCTCTCTCTCTCTCTCTCTCCCTCCCTCTCTTTCTGTCTCAGTCTCTCTGTCTCTTTCAACCCTTACCTTCTGTGTTAGAATCAATACTAAGCCTTGATTCCAAGGCAGAAGAACAGTGAGGGTCAGGCAATGGGGGTTAAGTGACTTGTTCAGGGTCACACAGCTAGGAAGTGACTGAGGCTACATTTGAACCCAGGACTTCCCATTTCCAGGTCTGGCTTTCTATCCAGTGAGCCAACACAGAGAAATGGACAGAAAAGTAATCCCAGCCAAATCTGGCTGCAGTCATATTTTGGGGAAAAGTATGGGATATATTTATCCCAGTTCAGGTATAATACTTGTTTCTGCCTCAGGTGTCCCATTCAGCCTCTTGATAGTTTGATTTGTATCAGTTATTAGTTGGAGTTGATGTCAGATGGCAAGATGAAACCATAGGCTGGGCTTGGCACATGCTGAGGTTGGATGGCATGAGTGGGGATAATGTGTGGGTAGAAGAAACTCTCCAAAGAAACAGACCTCAGCTCCTGAGAGGTCAGGTAAGGACCAGCTGGAGCAATTAGAAATGTGCCAACTTAGCTCAAACTTGGATTTTCTTTGTCCTGGAAGACAAGTAGAGGAAAGAAATCTCTGTTTCTTTTTCTATAATGGGGAAGGGGTAGGGCATAGGGAAGTTTCTCTACATCAGTTTTGTCAAACTCAAATAGAAATGGGGGCCACTGAGTCATCTATAAAGACCCTTGAAGGTCATATATTGACTTAGTTCTAAAATGTAATATTATCTATGGTTTACGATATTTTAATCTATTTTATTGAATATTTCCCAATCACACTTTAATCTTGATGGGACTACTCTCTGGAATCTGGTGGCACCTTTGTCTTAGATGATCTCTAATGTTCCTTCCTTGGGATCTTAATAATTTGTTAAGTAATAACCAGGGAGATGATGGTAATAGTTTAACAAAGGGCTGTCTTAAAACAGATGAAGTGCCATCAGCATGGTTTTACATTTAATCTGCACTATTAATGTGTTTTTTTCTTCTCATCACTTTCTTAAGTCTAGAGAATCAATAAAACAAATCAAGCTCTGATTTTTAGGATCATCCATTTCCAGGGTGAAAATATTCATGATGATAATTTAATAATCTCTTCTGGCTCTCTCAAGGTAGTAGGAGCTAGTTGTAGCATACCTCTTGATAACAACACATAGCCCTTATCTTCTGTTTTAGAATTGATGCTGGGGGCAGCTGGGTGGCTCAGTGGACTGAGAGTCAGGCCTAGAGCCAGGAGGTTCTGGTTTCAAATTTGGCCTCAGCCATTTCCTAGCTGTGTGACCCTGGGCAAGTCACTTAACCTTCACTGCCTAGCCCTTACCACCCTTCTGCCTTGGAACTAATACATAGCATTGCTTCCAAGATGGAAGGTAAGGGTTTAAAAAAACCCCAAAAACATGGATGCGAAGTATCTGTCCCAAGGCAGAAGAGCAGTAAAGGGCTGGGCAATTGGAGTTAAGTGACTTGCCTAGGGTCACACAGCTAGGAAGTTTCTAAGCCTCCTTTTCTGTTAATACAAAGTGAAAAGTACCTTGCTAGTTTACAAAATTGGGTACAGTGAGGCTCAAGTTCATTATTTCTGTATTGAAACTACCTTACCCTGGAAATGGGCAACCATCTATCCATAAGAGTTATGCAGGAAAGCAACATAGTACAGTGGAAAGACTGTTGGAGTTGGAGTCCAAAGACTTAGATTCAAATCCTGACCATTCTTATCACCTATGCCATTTTGGAGAAGTCACCTTTTCTCTCTGGGCCTCCATTTCTCCAGTTTCTTCATCTGCAAAATGAAGGCTTTAGACTAGATGACCTTTTAGGTCCTTTTCAGCCTGTAAATTGCTTGTCCTATGATTACTTTGGGGCCACTAGTAAAAAGCCCTCTTTACCTCAGGTACAGGGCTGTTTCCAAGCCTGCTGGAACTGGTTCCCAAGAGGGGATTGTTCAATTTTCTGGGTGAGCACTTATAATCTCAGAAATCAGCAAATGATTGAAATAAAGACTTAATTCATTGTTTTGCTGATTGTCTAGTCATAAGACAGTTTCTTGCTTCCTCTCTCTATGCCTTTTGTGATAGGAGAGAGAGCAAAAGATTAAGGGACTTGCCCCAGGTCACCCATCTAGTAAATTTCTAAGGCAGGATTTGAACTCAAGATGAGTTATTTCTGACTCCAACACTGCATTTTCCCACCCCAAAGTTGGTTTTTCTCCTCCATGAAATGGGAATAATAATTTTCCCTCCTTTTGCTAAAAGATCAAAAGATGTGAAGGCTGTCAAATGCCTAGGGAAAATGCAAAGCTTTGATGGGAAGGAGTGGGGGCAGAATCTACTAAACTTTTCTCAGCTATAAACATCTGAGATGGATTCCAGAGCCTGTGATTAGTTAATCTCATTAGTCAATCACCTGGGAAATCCCTGAGGGAGCAATTAAAGAAAGGGCACCGTGCAGGAGGGCAGGGATGGGAAGGAGCACCCAAAGAAAAGGCTCTGAAGACAATCTTAGGATCTTAGACTTTATCTGCTTCTCACTTTTGCCCTGGGCGAGCCTTGCCCACATTCAGAAAGTATGTTGTGACCATAAATCACTATTGAAATGTCAGCTATTATTTTGAGGATGTTTAGTGAGCTTCTTATCCTGACACAAATGCTAGGACATAGTTCTGCCATATGAATGTTCCCTTTTGAAATGAAAATTGTCAGTACCAGTTGAAGCCCATTAGCCCTATTTGGGTGAGGGCAATTTGAAAAACAGATGGCTCCTTGCAGTCCCCAGGGGACAGTTCCTACACTCTTGCTGCCACACAGATTCCTCTCTGAGGCCTCACAGTTTCCATGATTCCACCACTTTGTCTAACCCATCTGGCCTTGCTCTTGGTCAGCTCTCCTTGGCATCTTCTACCGGGATTCCCCTTTGTCTGTGATAGAAAGAATCCCAGAAACAGTCCCAAGCTTGGACTTAGTCACCCTCAACTCTGCTCTCTCCTTGTGACTTCACTCTCGTGTTCTCTTGTTGCCTTTCTTTTTCTTTTCAAAACAAACCCCCTTAACTCTCAACTTTAAGGCAGAAAGGCAAAGGCAATCAAACAGAGATAAATGCTTGTTCCCAGTCGCATAGCTGGGAAGGATCTGAGGTCACATTTGAACCCAGTCCTCCGGACTCCAGGCTTGGTGCTCTATCTACCATGCTACCTCGATGTTCCTTTTTATTGCTTTTTGGATAATTTTTTCACTGGTCCATTATGTCAGTCAACTACTATTTATGAAGCTCCTACTATGTGTTAGGTTCTGTGTGAACTCAGAATTGAGATTCCTTACACCTAACCAGAAAGAGTGGTTAGATTAGAACATTGTAAATAAAAGCCATACTTCTGTGCCCTACACCATCTGAGTGTGGCCCCTAATTGCATTCTTCTTCTTATATGTTATATTTATAATGTAATATTAATTATATTAAAATATAAAAATAAATATATTTTTATATATTTTATAAAAAAATAAATAATATAAAAATAAAAACTAAAATATAAAAAATAATGTAATTATAATATGGTAATAGAATAATATATCATATAATATCAAATAGTATACATTATAATTTAATATATAAGAATATAATATACATTATATGATAATATACATTATATAATAATATATAACATTATACATTACAATATAATATATAATAATAGAATATAGAATATGTCATATATAATACAATATATACTATATGACAATATGCTAATGTAATCTACACTGTAATATGGTCATATACTATATATACTATATGGCAATATAACATTATATATGTTAATGTTATATGTCATAATACTATTCTATATTATAATATACTAATATTATATATTAACAATAATTTAAAAAAATTCCTCCAACCATCTCCCTGCCTGGAAAAGTTCTCACCAGGCTGACCTCCAGAGATCTTTTTGCATAGGTGGGGAGGGCCAAGATGATCAGGAAAAGCTTTCTGTGGGAAGGCTGAATGCACTTTACTTAAATCCATGCCCACCCTTACTATGGAGGATGCTGTGTGGATTTGTGGGAGAGGGAATCTCAGATTTATGTGGGACCGGGTATTTTATGCCTGACTCTTTCTAATATGCCCCTATTAAAGGTAAGTGGATGGGGTGGTATAAAAATTAAATTAGTCTCTAGTAATAGAAATAATATATTTTATGAGGTTTATTAAGGATTATTAGAAATCAAGGAATAAGAAAATACAAAAATAAGAAAACCATGTGCCTAGGGATGATTAGCCCCTTCAAAGCTTACTTACTACATCTTGCAAAAGCAGGAAGGAGAAGAGGCTGAGGTAGGCGTTAATGCCAGTTTAAATACTAATTGTGATCTCGCCCAGGTGGAGACTCAGGTGAGATTAAAGGGAATTTTGGGAAATACCAAGGACTTCTGGGGATTGAAGTCTAGGATTCAAATCTCCATTTTACAGTGGGGACGGAGGTAGTGAAGCAGACAGAACTCACTGGATCTGGAGCTAGGAAGACCTGAATTCAAATTCAGCTTTAGCTACTTTTTAGCTGGATAGCTTTGGACAAGCCACTGCACCCCTGCCTCAGTTTCCTTGATTGTAAAATGGAGATTTTGGCACTGACTTCCAGGATTGTTGTGAGAATCAAATGAGAGAATATTTGTAATGAGCATATTATTATTATTAGACAATACTAGACATATGAGCATAGTGTCTAGCACATAGGAGGTTCTATATAAATGTGATTATCATTATTTGATTGGGGCACTGGAGCTAAAGATTCAGAGGGCAGACCTACAGAGAACCATTAAACATGAGGTAGTGGCTACTCTTTGGCTCTTTGGGGATCCAGTTCATGAATAGGAAGTATCTCAGAGAAAGGTGCTCATGTAAGGAATATGCAGGCTGGCTGCCCTTCAGGGGACTCAACTTGTACCTTGTCAGTGAAAGTCAGAATATGGGAGATAGCTTTAGAGGTAGTGAGATATATGTTCATGTATTTATATATTATATAATGAGAGCACGAACAAAGACAACAGAGAGACTCATCCTGGAAGCTCTCTTTGCAGATGACTGTGCTCTCATGGCCCACCAAGAAAATCATCTCCAAACCATTGTGGGCAGGTTCTCCACCGCAACAAAACTGTTTGGCCTGACTATCAGCCTCAGCAAAACAGAGGTGCTGTTCCAACCTGCACCAGGGAGGCCAACGAACCAGCAGTGCATTACAATTGACAGCATGCAGCTTTCTAATGTCAACACTTTCAAGTACCTGGGCAGCACCATCGCCAACGATGGGTCCCTAGACCACGAGATTCATGCCAGGATCCAAAAGGCCAGCCAGGCACTCGGGCGGCTGCGCTGCAAAGTCCTCCAACACAAAGGTGTAAGCACTGCGACGAAGCTCAAAGTGTACAACGCAGTGGTCCTCAGCTCGCTCCTGTACGGCTGTGAGACATGGACACTGTGCCGGAAGCACATGAAACAGCTGGAGCAATTCCACCAACACACCCTCCGGTCAGTCATGAGGATCCCATGGCAGGACAGAATCACCAACCAGGAAGTCCTCGACAGAGCCAACTCCACCAGCATCGAAGTCCTGGTCCTCAAAGCCCAGCTACGATGGTCTGGACACTTCATCCGCATGGACCCACAGCGAATACCAAGACAGGTATTCTACGGTGAACTGTCAGCTGGACTCAGGAAACAAGGCCGACCAAAGAAAAGATTCAAGGATCAGCTAAAGTCCAACTTGAAGTGGGCTGGCATCACACCAAAGCAACTAGAACTCACTGCCTCTGACAGAAGCAGCTGGCGAAACTACATTCACCATGCCGCCGCCACCTTTGAAGATGAGCGACGTCGACCTCTCGCCGCTGCGCGTGAACGCCGACACCAGGCCACAACCGCACCTCCCGTAACAACTGGCGTCCCATGCCCCATGTGCCACAAACTCTGCACCTCAGCCTTTGGACTCCAAAGCCACATGAGGGTACACCGTAGATGAAACTGCACAAAGACAATAGTCATTCTCGATCATCGAGAGCCTACTACTACTACTACTACTAATGAGAGCATGAAAAGTACCCATATTACACACACACACACACACACACACACACACACACACACACATATACATATCCTTCAACTGAAATTGCTTTCTCTAAGAATTTTTTCAGTCATTTTTCAGTCATGTTTGACACTTTATGACCTCATTTGGGGTTTTCTTGGCCAAAAAGGACTACCTAGTATGAATCTTAAAATTTCTCAGACTTGTGAATGTTAAAAATTCTCAGACTCTACCTCAGAACATTTGGTTAAGACCATTCCCCATTTTAAACAATGAAGGTACTTGATCAGGAATGTGAGAACTTTACATTACTCCACCCATACTTAGGCATACTTTAGGGGAAGATAAAGTTGTGAACTCCTTACTGAACAATGGAAAAGCACTTAACTCATACTTATAGTGAGTCAAAAGCCCTTAAGCTAGGTCTATTTTTAGATCTAATACAAAAGGGTGCTAAGTACATATGAAGGTCAAATTAATCACTAAAAGGTCAAGCAACTTGCAAACTTGCAAGAGGCAAAGAGGTATGAACTTACTCAGAAGTTTTAGTCTACCCAGAGAAGTTGAGAACTAAAGAAGATGTGAATTAAGAATGGTCAGTCCTGTGAAAACGTCTACTGTGATTGGTAGATGTGAGAACTTAGGGGAAGTGACATAGGAGAAAATTCTCTTTAAAAGGAGGTCAGAAAGGCCTCTGAAAAAGATTGAGCTATGGAGCCGAATTGGAGGTTGGTCTCTCTCTTGGTGGCTGAAATTAGTGCAGCTTTAGTAGCTGAAGTAGAGCTTCCTGAGCTAAACTGGAGGGTCTCTCTGAACACTAGAATCTTGCTTGGGTAAAATCTTGTGGTGAGTTGATAAAAGACTGACTGGTCTCTCTTAAAGCTCAGGCCTAGGGCAATGGCCTAGGCCCCTTTTCCCATTATTTCCTCTTACTCTCTCTCTCCCTTTCCTTAATTCCTTATTTGTATTAATTAAAATCTCCATAAAAACCCAGCTGATTTGGGTATATTTAATATTTGGGAATTTTCCCATGGTGACCACTTTATTTTTGGTATAAAAATCAAGACACTGTCTTGAAACCACATTTTTCACGATCACAGTTTAAGGCAAACACTCTTTTGTCTGTAACACAAGCTGCCCCTTATCTCTGTGTCTTTCCACCATTTCTCATGGAATATTCTCCTTCCCAATCTCTGACTTAGAAATTCTGGCTTTCTTTAGGATTCAGTATAAGCAGCAGCATTTAGGTAGCTCAGTGGACTGACAACCAGGCTTAGAGACAGGAGGTCTTGGGTTCAAATGTGGTCTCAGATACTTCCTACCTGAGTGATCCTTGGCAAGCCACTTAGCTCAAATTGTTTATCCCATATTTCTCTTCTGCTGATATTTAGTATCTATTCTAAGATAGAACATAAGGGTTTAAGGAAAAAAAAGATTCTCTTCAAGCAGAACCTTCTCTAAGAAGCCTTTCTTGATTCCCCCCCAGCTATTAGTACCGAATTTATTTGGATGAAGTATTAGTACTAAAGTTATCTTACAATATGTGTTCTCCCCTATTAGAAGATAAGCTCCTGGAGGGCAGGAACTGTTTCTGCCTTTTTATGTATTCCTTGGACTTAGCACACACAGTGCCTGGCATGTAGCATATGCTTGGTGATTGATTGATATCACTAATCATAGATATGTCACCGCTTAGCAGTTATCCAAGATTCATTCATTCATTCATTGAACAAATGCTGTGATGAATGTTACAAGATTTGGAGGAAAATACTTTCAGCCTCCTGTCAATGATATCCATATGTAGCCTCTCTCTGCTTATTGCTACATTGGCCTACTTCTTCCTTTTCTATAACACTTAGCTACCAGATTGCTTATTAAAGGGAAACAACTTTTTGTGTCTTTATTTATTTTTAAAAACTTTTTCCTTTAGCAAATTTATTTTGAGATACTTATGGAACAGCCTAATGCCCCAGGGGAAAAGAAAGGGTTGGAATGCCAGAGACCAGGAAGCCAATCTATGAGTGAGGCTTAGAGGGCTATTCCGGGCTCACACTGACCAAAGCCCAGATTTATGTAGTACTCCAGTTGCCCCTGGGGCTGGCAGAGAAGAGACTGTCCAAGTTCTCAGTTTGGAGTTTCAGTCTCTGCTTGAACTTTCCAGGGGTTCAAGTTCCTTTTAATCTTGGTGAATTACATCTTGGTTCAAACACAAGAGGCTTAGGCGAGCAGTCTTGGACATCAAATGATTCTTACAAAACTAGGATTTGATGAGTTGAGTTTAAATGAATCAGAAACATATGGATTTTATTTCCTTTGAAATCTACAATGGATTTTAAAATTAAGGGGAAATAGCTTGGGGTGAAATGCATTTGGGGGTTAGCCAGATCCAAGGTGTTGGAAAAAATAGTTCAAGATGCTGGGGCACAGGTCAGCCTATTCTACCTCCAAACAAAATGGTATCTCACCTTTCAAGATATATCATGTTTGACAATGGTAGGAGTGGAAGGTATGATATCACTACTTTAAAGGGAGCTGGAAGTCATCTCAGTTCTCAAAGCATCAGTTCCATCATCTAAATTGAGGGGGTTGAATCAAACTAGATGAATCCCTCTCCTGTTAAGATTCATACCTAAAGACTTTAGATAACAACTTAGATTTCTTTGGTTCTTTAACACATACAAGACATTTTCTTTGTCATTATTATCTATATTTTGCAGATGAATAAACTGAGGGTCACAGAGGAAAAATGGCTTGTCTCCTAGACCCCAGCTCACTTTGCATTTCCTCATACTTCTTTACCTTGCTAGTAGCAAGACTTTGACATCTTCTCCTAGGTTTCCTCGGCAGTTCAGTTCCAGGAAGGACTTTAGTTATCTTGCCAGGTGATCTTCAGAATCTTCCCAAGACAGTTCAAATGGAAGCAGTCCAATTTTCTGGCACAGCAACTGGCATATTGAGATGGTTTCACAGGTTTACAACAATGAAGTCAGCACAATGGCTCTATAGACCTTCACTTTGGTAGGCAGCCCAATACCTCTTCTCTCTCACACTTTCCTTCACAGTCTCCCAAACATGGACCTAGCTCTGGCTATGTGTGCATCAACCGAATTATCTATGTGGACATACCTGGAAAGTATACAGCCAAGGTAAATGAATTTATCCATCCATGACATTCAAAATTTCTCCATTTGCTATAATGGATGGTTCCATATATGGAGAGTGAGGTGCTGGCTGGTGGAGAATCTCTGTTTTCTTGGCACTTATCACCAATCCAAAAGTAGCACAAGTGACAGAATAGATACACGTTCTGTTTTGCAAACTCTGTTGCAAAGAGTGCAATTTCAATGGGTTGGCTTTGATATTTCAATGCCAAACACACATTTGCTTAAAAGACTGTTTTATAGGAAATTCACACAAGGAAAGTGTTCACACAGAGATCAGAAGAAGAAATACAAGGACCCTCTAAAGATCTCTCTGAAGAACTGCGTGAAACGGAGGATGCTGGCACAGGATTGTCCATCATGGCATGTCCACATCAAAGAAGGTGTCATCCTCTATAAGCAAAGCAGAATTGTAGAAGCTCAAAAGAAAAATAAGATGTGCAAATTTAGAAACAGCTCCATCCCAAATGTTCATATGGCTATTTATACTAGACTTAAGGAAGAGCCTTCAGAACTCATACTAGTCTGACCAGTCACACACAGTCAGACATGCTGCACTTTGACTCCAACTTAGTGATGTCATTTTGGTCTTTTTTGAGTATGAAGGACAACAACCAACTTATGTTTCCAGATCATAGCAACGAAGATGGTAAAAAAGCAACTTGTGTTATGGAGGCATTTCTAAAGATCTGAAATTTTTTTTGTTTGTTTTGTTACCTTATTTGTTTCACTAAAAAAAAAAATCTTTACCTTCTGTCTTAGAATTGTTACTGTATATCAGTTCCAAAGCAGAAAAGCAATAAGGGCTAGGCAGTTGGGGCTAATTGACTTGTCCAGGGTCATGCAGCTAGGAAATGTTTGAGACTGGATTTGTGTCTGAGGACCTTCCACCTCCAGGCCTGCCTCTCTGTCTTTGAGTCAACTAGCTGCCCCTTACTTATACCTTATTAGAAGACTGTGAGTTTCTGTGGACAAAAGATGGAATCCCAGAAGGTTAATTCTGGTCATTAATTTTAAAGATGACTTAAAACATGAAAAGTACTATAGGAATAGAGTATGGGAAAGGTTGTGAGTGTCCCCCAAAAAGGTGAAGTGGAGACGAGATTGAAGTCTTCAGATTATAGGACAGTGAACTTGACTTTTGTTTCTGATATTATAAAAACTATTATTGAAGGGAAGGTTAGCAAACATAAAGTAAATAATAATAGCTAGTATTTATATATTACTTTAAGATTGTAAAATGCTTTGCATGTATTCCTTCATTTGATTCTAGCATGGCAACCTTGTAAGAGACATGTGATATTATCCCCACTTTGCAGATGGAGAAACTGAGGCAGAAAGGTTAAGTGCTTTGGCTAGGGCCACATAGCTAAAAAATTTTTGAGCTGGCATTTGAACTCATCTTCTTGACTCTGGGTCCACAGCTTTAGGTACAAGTGCCCTAAAAAGGAGGCAGAAACATCAATAGCAGAATAATTTCTCTCTCTTTCTCTCTAACCAGGTAGAGCTAGATGGACTCTAAAGGCAGAACAAAGGAATGTTGTAGATATATTTACTTAGATTTTAGTGATACCTTTGACAAAAGCTCTTATTCTATTATAGGAGCTAACACAGATGAATTTGTTACTGGTGAATGGTTTCACCCAGGAGTAGCTACTCATGGGTTGAAGTAAATTTAGGAGGTCTTTCCTGAAGTGCCCTGGGAGTTCATCCTTGACCCTGGGCTGTTTCATCCTTTAACCATTTACTTACATAAATAAGTACATAAATGTCATGTTTATTCCACTTGCAGAATGCACAAAATAATAGGTTGGATTAGCAATTCAGGAAGCCAAATCTAGATGGACTAGAATGCTGCATCATAATCTAATAATGAGAAATTTAATAGGCATAAATATAAAGTTTTACATTTAGATTAAAAAAAATAAAATATAGAAGCATAAAAAAGGGGAGGGAGGATTAGACAGAAGTTCATCTGGAAAGTATCAGTGCGTTTTTAGCAAATTGTAAGTTCACTGTGAGTCAACAGTATGATATGGCAGCCAAAAAAAATACAGTAATGTGATCTTAGGCTGAATTGAGAGGCAGAGTGTCCAGGACTGGGGAGTTGATAGCTCTATTGTACTCTGTCCGGGTCAGATTACATCTAGATTATTGTGTTCACTTTGTGATAAGTCAAAGACGGTCCATAGGGTTACTCCAATTGCAAAAGGCCTTGAACTGGTACAAGTTTATTCTGGGGAAGAGGAGACTTGCTAGGATGGAGGGGAGGAGGAATTTATAGCTATAGTCAAGAATTTGACCAGGTTGTCATATAGAAGAGGGATTCTTCTCATTGTATTTGATCCTCAGAGGGTAGAGCTAGGGACAATAGGAAGAGTTTGCAAAAGGCAAATGCACACCCATGTCATCAATCAATCACTGGACATGCATTTATTAAATATCTGCTGTGTGCCAGCCCTGAGGTTGGTATAGAAGATAGAAAGGCAAAAAGGCAACAAGTCCATGTCCCCAAAGAGTTTACATTCAGTTGGTAGAGCTTAAATTCTCTACCTGTAAGAAAAACATCCTAAGGATCAGAGAAAATGGTTTCTGTTTCTGGAGCTTGTTTGTACCCCGAATCTGTCAAGATCTTGTCACTGGCCAAGAGAATGCCTGGAAGCTGAACTTGACAGAATAACACTACAATTTTGCTCAAGAATGAAAGGTATTTAATGGGGATCATAAAGCACATAGTCTATAGGGAAAATTATTATTAGCTTAATAACAACCCTATAAAATTAGTATAAGTTGAGACCTATTAAGCACATGGATCACCAGTAGAAATTCCTGACTCAGTACAAATATGCAAATCTATAAAAAATAATTCCTATATAATGAAAATAGAATCCTTAATGTAATCCTCTGCCTGTGAGGGGCCTCCTTCTCACTGGAAGGTGGAAGACTCCTTACAGAACTTGAATTTAAGGAAGGCACCCAGGCCAGCCATCTCTTCATTGTCTTTCTCTGAACATCAACCCATCCCCATCCTTCTGCAACCTTTATCTTCTTGACTTCCTTTCAGGTTCTATCTTCCCAATTAGGATATAAACTCCTTGAGGGCAGGAACTGTCTTCCTTTTTGCTTGTAAATTTATTCCTAAATATTAGCACATGTAGTCAGTGTTTAAGAAATGCTACTTGTTAGTCTTTAAGAAAGCCCACTCACATTCCTAAAAGAGGCTGGATTAACATTTGACAAGTTTCTAGTTGGGGGTGTGTGTGAGGGAAAACCTGCCTGGATACTTGCCAAGTCCTAGTGGAAAGTTGGGATGGGAAGGAGAAAAGAAAAGTAAAAGGCTTTCATTGCTTGTTTGTCAGCCAGAAGAGTAGTCTTTGCTCCAGGTCTCACCAAGGAGATGTTGAATTGTCCCTCCCTGCACTCTGCCCCAGAAGTGAAGACCGGTAGGGAGGGAGAGCTCCATGTCCTCTGAGGGAAAAGAAGCAGGGGCTGGAGCAGAGCCAAGAAAGAAGCTGATGCCCCTGTGGAACACTGGGAAGGACCAAAGTAAGGTCAAAGGAAATACTTCAGAAGACCTGCATCTTAAAGCCCTGCCTATTAACATGCTTCTAGTAGTGTTTCTTTTTCTTAGGTTCCAAGGTTATTCCTCACCTCCTCCCCTGAGGATGAAACAATATATTATCCACATTCTAAGGTCTACTAGGTCAATGGAGGCCAGGGCCCTTTTTTTTAAAGGAAAGAGTCATTTTTGAATCAAGAATTTCCTTTCTCTTAATGAACAGAAAGCTGTGTTCTATACTGAGTCCAATAGGATGCACTGGGGAATCATAATTTTCAATCCAAGGGGTCTTGCCATATTCATGAACCTGGATCATTCTTATAAATGCTGGAACCAAGTGAAGGAGGGACAAATTATTCTACACTCTGTCACCCCATTTAAATAGCTCGAAAGTGCCAGTTATTACTTCTGATGTTAGCAAGGATGATTGAATTGAGGAAGCCCCTCACTAGATGCTTCCAAGCTGAGCCTGGATGGCTCTTGTCAGATATGGTATAGAAGATATATTCTATAGAAATGTTAGTTATTATGATTATTATTTTAATATTATTATTCAGGTCTGGGTTGAATTAGATGTTTCTGGAGTCCCTTCCAGCTATGAGATTTTGTAATTGATTCAGAAGTATGGACTCACCAAAGTCTCTTATTGGACCAACCAATGTATGAAGAAGCTTTTCCTTAGAAGTCTGACCACCAGATACCAGGTTGAATGAGATTTGGCTAGGAACTCAGAAAACTATTTCCAGAAGTATGGGGGGTCCATAGGGCAAAAGCACAAATCTTGGAGGATGAAGTTTTGAAGTACACCCTCAAGCAGCTTACACTCTAGATGAATGGTGTAAGACTTTTGTAACTCAGGATACAATTAGAGCCCAATTCAAGAAGTCTTTACTTTAAACCTTGCCTTCTCTTCCTTTCCCATTTCATTCACTTCTGTTTCCTGACCCCAAAGGGTAGAATTTCCCTTTTTGTTTAGTTTTGTTTTTAGTAGGGGAGTTGAGGAGAAGGGAAATTTCCTTTGTTTTCTCTGAATTAGGTCAAGGCCATCCCAAATACCTTCTCACAGACACTTGAATTAATTACACTTTTGCTCTCAGTGTCTAGCATGGAGATTGAACAGTTCTTTGAATAATTAGATCCATATAGCTATGTCCATATCCATATAAATGACTACTTTGGATAATTCACCATCCTATCTCACAAATAAAGAAACAAATTATACCTAGGTGTTGAGAGGGTGGGAAGGAGAAGAAATTCCATGAATGAAAGGAGAAGACCAAATCATCTGGATTATCTATTTTCTAAAATAGTGATAATAATAACAACAATATTTATAGAGCACTTACTATGCCCCAAACACTGTGCTAAATGCTTTCCAAATATTCTCTCTGATCTTTACAATAACCTTGGTCAGTAGGTGCTATTATTACTTCCATTTTATAGATGAAGAAATTGAGGCAAACAGCTCAAAAGTGACTTACCCAGGGTCATACAACCTGTATGTTCCAAAATACTTGTAGCAGCTCTCTGGAGTGGCAAAGAACTGGAAATCAAGGAGCTGTTCATCATTTGTGTCTTTAGCTGGATTTGACTAGAGATCTTTCTGACTACAGGCCCCAGATTTCTATCCATTGGGCCTCCTACCATATATGACTATGTTTCATCCCTTCTTTCCATTTCCAACTGTATAGTAGAGATGTTATTCTCAACTGGTAAGCCTTAGTCTCTCCCATCTTTGCAATCCCATACACACCTACAAACTTGTCAGAACACACCAGAGACTTTGTTTCTTCTTTCTCCATAACTTCTCTCCTTCTCCCTTTTCATAAACCAATAAAAAGGCCAACAACAAACTAGGTTGTTTGAAAAAAACACACAGTAAATTCCAAACCAATGAAGCTAATAAAAGTTTCACTGTTTTTTTTAAAACCTAGTGAGTGTGTTTTTAATTAGTTTCATTGTTCTCTAACTCAGTCTATTAAGTCAATAAAAATGAACTTTTTAAGACTAACTAAAAACTTGCTATGTTTTAAATTCAATAAAAACATTTTCAAAGTTATGGTCATTTAAAAAAAGTCTCAAATAAGTCTTTTATCTGTGTTTGGGGATGTATTGTTTGCCAATGAGCAGATGGGCCCATTTACAAGACTATTTTTTTTGAAAGGTGGGGGCAGTTGTATAGTAAATAAAACACTGGATTTAGCGCCTGAATGCTTGTGTTTATTTCCCAACAACTCTGACATATGACCACTGAGTGACCTGAAGCCTCAAATTCCTAGCTGAAAGTTAGATAGCCATCATTATCATCAATCATCAGTCACTTTTATTTTACTTTATTTTTAATTTTTTAATAACCTTTACCTAACATCTTAGAATCAATACTGTATATTCGTGTATTGGTTCTAAGGCAAAAGAGTGTCATGCCCAGGGTCACACAGCTAAGAAGTATCTAAGGTCACATTTGAACTCAGGACCTCTTGTCTCTAGGCCTGGCTCTCAACTCACTGAGCCACCTAGCTGCCCCCATCAATCACTTTTCTATACTCAGTGATATGCTGGTAAAAATTTAACAACTGGGGCTCCAAAGGGAAAAATTATGTGCCTGATTTACTTTTGAATTTAATCTACATTATTAACATTTTCTTCATCCCTTTCTTTTATTTATTTGTTTTTTTTTAACCCCTTACTTTCTCTCTTAGAAGCAATATTGAGTATCAGTTTTGGGCAGAAGACTAGGCAGTTGGGGTTATGTGACTTAACATATAGCTAGGAAGTGTTTAAGGCACTTCTACTGCTGGGTCTGTTTCCCAAGGAGATTAGGAAAAAAGGAAAATAGCTTATTATATTCCAAAACATTTCTAGTAGCTCTCTGGTGTCAAAGAACTAGAAATTAAGAGACTGTCCATCATTTGGGGAATGGCTAAATAAACTGTAGTATAGGATTGCAATGGAATATTACTGTGCCATAAGAAATGATAAATAGATTACTTTTTAAAAAAACTTGGGAAAGGGGCAGCTGGGTGGCTCAGTGGATTGAGAAGTCAGGCCTGTAGACAGGAGGTCCTGGGTTCAAATTTGACCTCAGACACTTCCTAGCTGTGTGACCCTGAGCAAGTCACTTAATCCCCATTGCCTAGCCCTTACCTCTTTTCTGCCTTGGAACCAATATGCAGTATTGATTCCAAGATGCAAGTCAGGTTAAAAAAAGAAATAATAATAAAAATCTTGGGAAGAACTACCTGAGATAAAGAAGAGTGAAATGAGTAGAACCAAGAGAGCATTAAATGCAACTACAGATTTCGTATTTGAGGAATAACTCTAGAAAATGAACTCAGAAGTGGGAACATGAAGGATATAATCTCAACATACATATCTGTTTGCCAGATGAGGTCTTCTATGGTATGGGGAAGGGAGGGAGGAGCTGAGATATCTGGGAATAAATTCTATTAATAAAAAAAAATGTGAAAGAAGCTCAGGCAGCATTTTATGCCTATTCTTGTGGAACACAATTATCCCAATACAGTAAAGCATAATTTGCATCAGAGACTTGGAGAGCGGTCAAAAGCAGGATTGCTTTATCTAGCAGGTTTTCCCTCAGTAAAAATTCATTTCTGGATTCTTCTTCTTCTTCTTTTTTTAAACCCTTCCCTTCCCTTTTAGAATCAATACTGTGTATTGGTTCCAAGGCAGAGGAGTGGTAAGGACTAGGCAGTGGGGGTCAAGTGACTTGCCCAGGGTCACACAGCTGGGAAGTGTCTGAGGCCAGATTTGAACCCAGAAACTCTCATCTCTAGATCTGGCTCTTCATTTTTGGATTCTTAACTTGGGGTCCATAGACCCCCACACCCCCAAAGAGATAGATTTAGTGAGTGGAATCCATGAGATTGAATGGGGAAAAAAGCATATTTATTTTCATCAGCCTTTCACTGAAATTTAGCATTTCCTTTCATTATGAATGTAGACAACAAGCCACTGTAGATACCTGTGATTTTATCACTGACAGAAACCACAAATATTTCCATATCACATTGCAAATATTTGGAAATATCATTTATGCCCATCATTACTTTGAAATTACTGTTGTTAGACTCATCAATAAATTTCATGTGATTGCAGACTTCCTTATAATTGATTTCTTTGGTAATCTTACATATTTTATTTTATGCATTTAAAAACTTTATTCAGAGAAGGAGTTCATGCCACCAAAAATGGTGTAGAACCCTGCTCTAAACAGAGAGGGGAGAATTTAATCCAACTCAGGCAGGAGCAGCTGGATACCACAGCAGAGAGAGTACCTGGCAACATGTTTCAGTGGCATCCAACTCTTCTTGACCTCTTTTGGGGTTTTCTTGGGAAAGATAGTCCAATGGTTTGCCATTTCCTACTCCAGCTCATTTTACAAGTCACGAACTGAGGCAAATAGAGTTAAGTGACTTGCCCAGGGTCACACAGGTAGGAGTATCTGTGGTCAGATTTGAACTTAGATCTTCCTGACTCCAGACCTGGAGTCTATAGAGTTAGGTTGTATCCCCTGGAATCAGGGAAGACATCACTTCAAATCCAGCCTCAGACACTGGGCAAAGTAGCTTAACATCTGTCTGATTCAGTTTTTTTCATGTGTAAAATAGGAGTAATAACACCAGCACCTACCTCACAGGATTTTTGTAAGGATACAAATGAACTGATATTTGTAAAGTGCTTATGTAGTATCTGGCTTCTAGTATGGGCTTAGTAAATGTTTATTCCCTCCCTGTCAAGGATTTATGAATCACTGGCTGTGTGTCAGGTTGTGCTAGGGGCTTGGGTGACAAAAATGAGAACAGTTCTGGTCCTTAAGGAGCTTCCCTTCTACTGGTTAGTTAGCCCTTTCTACCTCATCTTTGGCTCTGATCAGGGGTCAAGCTTGAGTTAAAAAGACTTGGGTTGGGGGCAGCTATAGAGGGGATCAGTGGATTGAGCCAAGCCTAGAAATGGGAGGTTTTGGATTAAAATGTGACCTCAGACACTTCCTAGCTGTATGACCCTGGGCAAGTCAGGGAATCCCTTTGTCTAGCCCTACCATTCTTTTGCCTAGGAACCAATACACAGTTTTGATTCTAAGGCAAAAAGTAAGGGTTTAAAAAGAAAAAAGTACTTGGGTGGATTATTTTGCTTTTTCATTTTAGTTTCTCCTGCCTCACCTATTCAATTTCCCTCCCCACCTACAGGATTTCTGCACAAAGGCTATGATTCAGTGTTTTACAGCCAATTAGTTTTTTTTTTTTAATTGGGAATCCTCTTTCAGCCTTTGGAGGAAGGGCAAGAAAGCAAGAAAGCAAGAAAGGAAAGCAGGAAAGAAGGAAGGAAGGAAGGAAGGAAGGAAGGAAGGAAGGAAGGAAGGAAGGAAGGAAGGAAGGAAGGAAGGAAGGAAGGAAGGAAGGAAGGAAGGAAGAAAGGAAAGCAGGAAGGAAGGAAGGAAGGAAGGAAGGAAGGAAGGAAGGAAGGAAAGCAGGAAGGAAGGAAGGAAGGAAAGCAGGAAGGAAGGAAGGAAGGAAGGAGGGAGGGAGATAGGGAAGGAGGGAGGGAAGGAAGGAAGGAAGGAAGGAAGGAAGGAGGGAGGGAGATAGGGAAGGAGGGAGGGAAGGAAAGAAGGAAGGAAGGAAGGAAGGAAGGAAAACAGAAAAAAAGAGAAAGGAAGGAAAAAGGAAGAAAGCAGAGAAGAAAGAAAAGAAAAGGAAGAAAGAAATGAAGGAAAGCCATCTTCAGTAATAACATCAAGAAATAGAACATTTCTCTGAAATATGTGGGCTCATAGATAGGATCTAGAGTTAGAAGAGAGCATGAAGAGGTCATGTTGACTGTCCTTTAGGACAGAAGAAACTTAGAGAAAGGGAGTGATTTGTCTAAACCCCAAAGGCACTTCAGGTCACATTTAAGGCTTGCAAATAGCCTGACAGAATATCTCCACTACTTTTTCCTTTATGCTCTCCTTGTCTAGTCTAGAGAGGGGTCAAGGGAAGACCCTGGGATGGTTTGGGCCCAAGGACTTTGTGTCACAGACTACTTACATTACAATGAAGGGAAGGGGGTCTGGGAAGGCTTCCTAGGAAGGGCTGAGTGGAATGATCCTGTGCAGGAAGATGACATATTAGATTATTTCAGGCTTTGGTTAAGGTTTCTAGAACCTGCTTTTCCTGAAAGTTATGGAACTGGTATGGGGGTGGCCAGTAAAATTCTGAGCCCACTGAAAAGCATGACTAGGACTCTGTGTACAACATTAGCAAACATTTATTAAGCACAAAGTATGTTCAGTCATAGGTGTGACCAGATATGCTTGGCCCACTTCTACACACAATTGTATGTACCAGGCATTGTGTTTAGGTGCTCTGGTCACAGAGATTAAAAAACAAAACAAAACAAAAAAGCTTTCCCTTAAGGAGAATTCTTATTACTAAAAGGACACAGCATGAAAACAGATTAAGATAAAACAAGGTAGTGAGTGAAGTGGGACAAAAGAGAAACTTAACATTACAGAGTTATGTTTCTGAGAAGGGAGGGAACATTAATTGCTTGAAGTATTTGGGAAAGCTTTTTTAAAAAAAGTAATTAATTAATTAATTAATTTAAACCCTTACCCTTTGTCTTGGAGTCAATATTGTATATTGGTTCCAAGGCAGAAGAGTGGTAAGGGCTAGGCAATGGGGGTTAAGTGACTTGCCCAGGGTCACACAGCTGGGAAGTGTCTGAGGCCAGATTAGAACCTAGAACCTAGGCCTGGCTACCCAGCTGCCCCCTGGGAAAGCTTTTTTGAGTGAAAAGGAGGCCTCTGAGTTGAATCTTGAAGGGAGATAGGGCAGAATTGAGGAAGTATATTTTAACTGGGGGAACTTCTGCAAATGCCTGTAGATGGGAGATTGCATATTGAGTTTGGGGGCTGGAATGAAGAGTGTGTGAAGGGGCACAATGGGAAAAACAAGCTTGGATATACAGGTTGGAGTCAGATTGTGGAAGGCCTTTGTTAGGCTAAGGAATTTGCCTTTTATTCTAGAAACAACAGGGAGCTACCCAAGATTTGTGATACAGGCAATGACATACTCAGATCTTTAGGGAGATTATTTTGGCAGCTGGGTGAAGTGGACTTTGGAAAGGAAAAAGTGGTGGCAGACATACCAGTCAGGCGAGTAGAGCTGAGGGCCTGAAGTAGGCTTGAAGTAATAGAGTGGGGAAAAAAAGTGAGATGTTATGGAGGGTACCACTATCTTTCTAGTCATCTAGCTTCATGACTTGAAAATCCTTTGAAGCAGATGGGTGTTAGAGTTATCAGGAAGACCTGTGTCTGAATCTTATCTTCAATACTTACAAACATGACCCAGGACAAGTCCCTAAACCCATACTTGCCTCAGTTTCCTTATCTATAAAATGGAGATAACCATAGCAGTCAGGGTTGTCAAGATGATAAAATGAGAATATTTTGTAAATTACTTTGCAAACCCTAAACTGCAACATAAAGGTTAGTTATTATACATATTTATTATTATATAATTTAGAATTAATAATACTATATAATATATTAAATAAGGATACAGGAAACATAGTAATACATATAATATATAATATACAATAGGTATTATTAATTCTATATTATATTACAAACTAATTATATTATTTAAAATTTTATTTAAAAATTTTTCCATAGTTAGATGATTCATGCTATCTCCCTTTCCTCTTCCCTCCCCACTCCTGGAGCTGACAAGTAATTCCACTGGGTTACACATGTATTATCACTCAAAACCTATTTCCATATTATTCATTTTTGTTATAGAGAAATCTTTTAAAACCAAAAACCCAAATCACATAACCATGTAAGCAAGCAATAGATCACCTGATTTCTTGTGTTTCTACTCCCACAGTTCTTCTTCTGGATGTGGATAGCAGTCTTTCCCATAAGTCTCTCATAATTGTCCTGGATCATTGTATTGGTGCTTGCAGCAAAGTCTAGTCGTTATATTATTAATGAGGACATTTTCATAGACAATATATAACTGGACCTGTGGCAATTGATGAGATAAACCATTGAGGGAAAATATGATTGCTCAATCAATAAACATTTATAAGTGCCTATTCCGTGAAACCCAGGATAGATATAAAGAGGCAAAGACAATCCCTGCTCTCAAGGAGCTTATAACCTAATGGGGAAGCCAACATGTCAGCAAATATGTACAAAGCAAGCTCTATACAGGATAAATAGGAGATACCAAAGATTTAAAATTAAGAGGGGTTTGAGGAGGCTTCCTCTAGAAGGTTGGATTTTAGTTGGGTCTTAGGAAGCCAAGGAAGTCAGGGAGAAGAGGAAAGGAGCAAGAACTCCAGACTTGGGTAACAGCCAGAGAAAATGCTTTGAATTTAAAGATGTAGTGTCTTCTTCGTAGAATAGTCAGGAATCTGATGTCATTAGATTAGAGAGTACTTGGCAGAGAATAAGGCATAGGAAGACTGGAAAGGTAGGAGTTTGTGAAAGGCCTTGAATGCCAAGGAGAACATTTTGCATTTGCTCTTGGAGGCAATAGGGGGTCACTGGAGTTTATTGAATAGAGGAGAGACATAATCAGATCTTTATTTAGGAAAATCACTTTGGGGGATTGAGTTGGGGAGAGACTTGAGTGGGAGATTGGCCTATAGGCAATTATAGTAATCAAGGCATGAGGTAATGAAAGACTACATCAGAACAGTGGCAATGTCAGAGGAGAGAAGGGGGCCTAGAGATATTACAAAGATGAAATCCACAGGTGTGTTGGCAGCAGCTTCAATATGGGGGTGAGAAAGAGTGAGAAATCCAGGATCACTTCTAGGTTGAGAGCCTGAGGGAGGAGAATGGTGTTACCTTCAACATTAATAGGTCTCTCTGGGATGGAGAGGGAGAGAAAATAAATTGTGTAACCTTGGGAAAATATTTTAAAATAAATAAAAATTTTAAACAAATAAATAAATAAATAATTAAAAACAAGAAACAAAAAAAAAATATAATAGATCCTGGGTTTAAATCTGACCTCAAACACTTCCTGGCTGTGTGACCCTGGGCAAGTCACTTAATCTCGATTGCCTAGCCCTTACCATTCTTCTGCCTTAGAACCTATACTTAGTATTAATTCTAAGATAGAAGGTAAGAGTTTTAAAAAACAAAGCAAAAACAGTAATAGGGAAGGTAAGAGAGGGAGAGGTGTTTAGGGGGAAATAGAATGAGTATTGTTTTTAATAAGTTGAGTTTAAGATGTCTATTGAACATCCAGTTCAACATGTCTGAAAGGCAGTTGGAGATGCAAGATTAGAGGTGAGCAGAGAGTTTGAAGACTTTTAAGTAGATTTGAGAATCATCAGCATAGAGATGGTAATTAAATCCACAGGGGAGAGTTCCTGAAATCACCAATTGAAGTAGTAGAGAGGGAAAAAAGAAAGAGGCCCAGAACATAACACTGAGGGGCACCCAAGTTAGAGCCATAATCTGGAAAAGCATCCAGTGAAGAGACAGAGAAGGAGTGATCAGATAGATAGGAGGGGAACCAGGAGAGAATGGTGTCCTAAAAACTTAGAAAAAAGAAAGTATCAAGGAGAAGAAAATGACCAACACTACCAAAGTCTGCAGAAAGGTCAAGGAGTATAAGGATAGAAAAGAGGCCATTGGGGGGCAGCTGGGTAGCTCAGTGGATTGAGAGCCAAGCCCAGAGATGGGAAGTCCTAGGTTCAAATTTGGCCTGACACTTCTGAGCTGTGTGACCCTGGGCAAGTCACTAGACCCCCATTGCCTAGCCCTTACCACTTTTTTTGCCTTAGAAACAATACACAATATTGATTCTAAGATGGAAGGTAAGGGTTAAAAAAAAAGGAAAAAGAAAAAAGATAAGAGGTAATTGGATCTGGCTACTAAGAGATCATTAGTAACTTTGGAGAGAGTAGCTTTGATGTAATAAGGTCAGAAGCAGATCATAAAGGAACAAGAAGAGAGTGACGGGAAAGAAAATGGAGACTCCTTCTGTCAATGATCTTTCTAAGGAGTTTAGCTGCAAAGGCTAGAGGAGATAAAGGACAATAGTTAGCAGAGATGGAAGGATCAAGAGAGGGTTTTTTCAGGATGAGATAGAAATGGGTATGTTTATAGGCAATAGGGAGTGAGCCAGTAGGGAAGGAAAGAGTGGAAGTAAGTGAAAGAATGGGGGTGACAGAAGGGGCAATTTATTAGAGGAGATAGGATGGAATAGGATCTCTTGAATAAGTAGAGGGATTAAATTTGGCAAGGAATAAAGCCACCTCATCATGTGAGGTGGGTGAAAAAGGATAGAGGCAGAAAGAGTGACAGGAGATAAAGAAGGGAGAAGAAAAGGAAATTTACAAAAATGGTTTCATTTTTTCCCCCTGTAAATAATGAGACAAGTTTCTCAATTCAGAGAGTAAAGGGTAAGAGACACCATGGGAGATTTGATGAGAGATGAAAAGGTTTAGAGGAGATGCTCTGGAGAGTAGAATAATGTGTTGATAAGGGAGGTATTGTTAGAATGCCTAGCAACAGTGAGGGCCCAGTAAAGGTTGTGTAACAAATTTGTAGTAGATCCAGTCCAGATGATTGAATGGTATTCCCATCTTTGTTTAGCAGCATGAATGTAGGAATGATGGTGGGAGTGACTCAAGGCTGAGACTTGACTGGATGTAATTGGCTATAATTATAAGGGGGTTAGGGATTCAAGAGAGGGCAGTGTAAAGCTGAATCAGTTCACCAAGGGATAGAAACAAAGGGGGAAGAAGATCAAGCTTGGAGCTTTGAAGGAAATATTGGAGGAGAGGGGTGATGAGCCGGAAAATGAGACTGAGAAGAATTGTTCCGACAGGCATGAGGCGGGCTACTTGAGAACAGTGTTATAGCAACTAACCAAGGATATCCAGGAGAGGGGGTGGAGAAATGGTCAAAAGTGTTGAACCTTTCAGGAAGGTCAAGAAAAATATAAGAAAGGCCATTAGATTTAGAAATCCAGGAAGAGATCATTGATAAGTTTTGAATAGAGTGGGTAGTGTTGGAAGCCAAGCTACACAGTATTGAGATGTGATTAAGAAGTTGATGGAGACAGTGTTGATGACTTCTAGGGGTTGTGGAAATTTAGTAATAGACTATACTCCTTTCTTTGACACTCTAAGACAACCTTTGGATTTTAAAGAGAAAATCTGTAGCACTGAAACCCAAAGGTGAGAGGAAACATTTATATACATATATAATTTAGAGACATAATATCAATGAGTTTAGAAAGGATAGGAACCTCAGAGCTTTTTTCTCCCATACATTAATTTTAACATGCAGAAACAGCCTGAGAAGAGAAAAGTGACTTTCTCAAGGTCAAGGTAGCAAGATGTTGAGCTCAGATTTCAACTTGGATATTTACTTCAAGAGCTAATATTCTTTTTGTCACACCAAAATAGAGTTATGATGGCTCTGGTCTTGTTGAAAGGCAGTAGCATTTGCCATGCAGTGAAAAACATTTTGGGATCATGGTAGAATAGGTCAGAAGATTATCTTGCTCTCCAAATTCCCCCACAAATGTTTAAAGATAGTATCTCTGAGTGAACTTTAAAATAGTGGCTAAGAGTTGGGGAGAAGTAATTGTCTAGTGTGAGACAATTTGAGAAGAAGCTGGGAGGCACCAGTGTGAGCAGCTGCCTGTGGGGAACTGTGTATGCTGACTAGATAATGTATCAAAATGTGGCTATAGAAGAGGAGGAATGAATACACTAAATGAGTGAACCTAATTCAGGATGAAGGGGTAAGAAGATTCATACAACTTCTATAGAAATTGCAGTGGGCATGAATGTTGAGAGTGATAGCATTCCTGGGGACCCTGCAGTATAGAAATGAAAAGAATGAAGAGAGCCAAGACTTTCAGAGAGCTCAGGAAATAACAGCACACTAAAACCTTGAGATGATATCCCCTGTACATAGGAAGAAGAGCTCAACAACCTCCATAAAACTGACAATTAAGAAACAGGTCACTAACAATTAAAAAAATTTTTTAAAAAAGGGTAAACAGAAGAGAAAGGGTCTAACCATAGAGAGCTTCTTTGGAAATAAAGATCAGAGTTAAAATTCAGAAGATAGTGAAATTAAAACATCCCCTTCTAAAGGTTTTAAGGAAAACATAAAGTGGACAAAAGCCCAAAAAGAGTTTTTGGAAGAGTTAAAAAACAAACAAATTTTGAAAGCTGATGGGAAATTGGGGAAAAAAATAAAAACAATGCAATAAAATGCAGAAAATTAGGAAAAATATCAACCAATTGGAAAAAGAAATCTAAAAACTCACTGAAGAAAATAATTCATTAAAATTAGAATCGATCAAGAAGAAGTTAACTTCTAAAGCTAACAAAAATGAGAAAATGAAATTAAAGTTTTTTTTTTTTAAACCTTTACCTTCTGTCTTGGACTCAATACTGTGTATTGGTTCCAAGGCAGAAGAGTGGTAAGGGCTAGACAATGGGGGTTAAGTGACTTGCCCAGAGTCACACAGTTAGGAAGTATTAAATTTGTTTTTTTAATGGAAGAAGTTAGGAAACATCTCATTACAATAGACCTGGAAAACAAATTGAGAAGAAACAATATAAGAATTCTTGGACTACATGAAAGTTATGATAAAAGAGATTTTAAACACCATTCTTCCAGAAACTATCAAAGAAAATTGCCCTACAGTTTTAGAAATAGAAGATAAAGTAGATTTTTAAAAAAATTCATCCATTATCACCTATGAGAGTTCTCAATAGGCAAACTTACAGGAAAAATATGTTTTATAGCTCTTAGGTTAAGGAGAAAATACTATAAAAGTCAAAAGAAATAGTTAAAATACTCTGGAGGAAAAAATAAGAATAACACAAGATTTAGCAGCTTCTACATAAAAACAACAAAGAGCATGGAATACAGCATTATGAAGCGCAAGGGAGCTATATTTATAACCATGAATGATCTACCCAGTAATGCTGAGTATCATCATATAGGAACAGAAATGGTCATTTAAAAATATTATGGACTTCCTTTTTTTCATTGTAAGTTATTTATTTAGTCAATTTAGAACATTATTCCTTGGTTACAAGAATCATAATCTTTCCCTCCCTTCTCTCCCCCCTCCCTTCCCGTAGCCGACACACAATTCCACTGGGTATTACGTGTGTCCTTGATCAGAACCTATTTCCATGTTGTTCACTTAGAGTCTACATCCCCAATCATATCCTCTCGACCCATGTAATTATTAAGGACTTTCTAGAAATTCTTGAAGAAAAGACCAGAACTGAGTGGAAAATTTAATATAAAGAATGAGAAGGAACATATGATATTAACATGAATGACCAGTTATAGAGGATTTAATAAAGTCAAAATGTTTACTTCTCACATGGGAAAATGATATGTCTAAACCATAAGAATGATATCATTAATTGGGTGGTTTGAACAAGCATTTATGGATAGAAGTTCTGAGATCACATTGAATATAAAAAAGATCAGTTAATTAATAAAATAAAATTGAATGAGAGATGAATTGGAATAATCATCTCATATAAAAAAGAAGAATAAATGAAAGAAATGTTACAATAAAAGGAAGGGATGGAAGGATGGTAATGCTAGTACTTTACTTTCATCAGATCTGGGTGATAGAGGAACTCTATCCAGCTGGTCACAACCTGTATCATTGGTCTTTGAAAAATTTAAAGAGCCAAAAATTTCAGTTGATTTTAACAGGTCTTCTAAAGTGGTTTTCAGATATTTGGGAGCCTCATCACCTCTGACTGATCATGTGCCTTACTTTGACTTATGTGTGAAGAGATGTAAGGGTCCTTTGAGTAGTAAGTACATGGGTGACAATGTAAAGTGCAATCTCATCATTCCATTCCCTACCACAACATTTATTTGTCCTAAGGCAAAGCTAGGGACACATAAATACATGCCTATTACAACTGTTCTTGCCTCATCCCAGCTGAAGATTTCCCATGGGCTTGGTGACCCTTGGGCACTTCTGTGTCTGTAACTTTTCAGCTTACTCTACCCTTCCCCAAGGATGGTATGGTACTTGTGGTTTGGCCTATGTTACCCCACTAGTATCTGTGCATGACTATTTTATTGGCTAGGTAGACAAGTCCGCAACTAGGAATCTGGGTATTTGGTGGCATTGAAGAACCAAGAGGTCAAGACCTAATTCAGTAGCCTCCTCATTAGTGGTACATAGGTTTTTCTGGGTAGTTCTACCCCATTTTGGAATGATGACAGTAATAGATTCTATTAGAAATATCTCTGCTGAGGTTGAAAGATTGGCTCAAGTGCAGTTTAAGTCATCTCCTGAACTTCTAAGACTATCTCTTTCCTACAGGATGAGACTGACTCTTAACAAAGACAGTTATACAAAACTGGCTAGCTCTTGATATGCTTACAACTGCATCAGGAGGTGCATGTACCCTAATTAATCAATCTTGTTGTTCCTATATAAATAGATCCAGTGAAATTGCTACAAATATCCATGAGTTTCAAAGTTTAAATGACACTTATCAAATTGCTTTAGAGACCCTTGTGGCATCTCGTGGTGCATGGTGGAACCTGTCATGGCTACAGGGAACTGGTTTGTTAGCTACTGTAGCCAAATGGACCTTTTTAATCCTGGGAATTGTGGTGGTCTTAGCTGTCATAGCAAAGCTACAAAATTATGTACACTTGAACTGTGGATCATGGCCAAGCTAGAGAGACAGTATCTTTTACTTTTGAGTGATAAATCTTTTTTGTTAGCCCATTGTTTAATGGGATGTGGAATGATTTTCTTTTGATTTTTTTCTCTTCTTTCTTTCTTCCTAATTTAAATTTGATTTTTTTTTTAACTTGAGTATTTGGAATCAGTATTGGTATTTTGATATTGAAGGATCAGTTTACCATGCCTTTTAGCTCTTACCCAAAAGCTTTAGACTATGGAAATCTGCCATTGGTTGTTAAATATTATGGAATTTTAATTGATATTTGTGTTTGTTTTCAGTGGAGGGGATTGCTAATGAGTGCAAAGGATCAGTGCAAAGGAACACAAGATCAAGGAGACCAGCATTCCCTGTAGAGTTGGTGAGGATATATGCCAAGGCAGAGGACATGTCTTGGAAGATTTGTGGAAGTAACTATTTGGCAAGTTATGATGTTGGACTTTCCTTTTTCCTGCCTTTATATGAGACTGACATGTATCTCTATTTTGCTTTAACTTTAGCATCTCTGTGATTGAAGTAGAAATCATACTAGGGAACCATCTTTCCCCTTTTCTTCAGACTTTTGTTCTTTTTCTTCTTTAGTATGGCAATTTTCTATAGTGCTGGCTGATGCTAGGTACCTGCAATATTGCTGCAGCTGTCCTACATACTTGTAGGATATAAGCTACCTCAAGGACCTGTTATGATTTTAATTTATACTTGTATTTTTATACATATAGGATTTTAATAAAGATATGTATTTTTAGTTTAAATTTTCTCTCTCCTCTTGTTTTTGGGAGAATTGATTCATATCCTTTATAGCTTAGCCATATATCCTGTATCAATTCTATTGTTGGTATATACCCATCTGAGGTGGGGATTGTATATTTTTTTTAAAAACTCTTTTAGAATTAATACTGTGTTTTGGTTCCAGGGCAGAAGAGCATTAAGGGCTAGGCAATGGGAGTTAAGTGACTTGCCCAGGATCAAACAGGTAGGAAGTATATGAGGCCAAATTTGAACCCAGGACCTCCCATCTATAGGCCTGGCTCTCAAACCACTGAGTCACTCTGCTGCCCCCCAAATCCAAGATCTTTTAAAATAACTTTAGGAAAAGATAATCACCAGCATCCTAAATCAGAAAAGTGGATCTTCTGGAGAAGATGCTATAAAGATGCTTGCAGAAATCACACACTACATCAGGAGATTCAGAGTGAACTTTTGGATATAATGAACTGAACTGAGAGGGGGATGAACCCTCTATTTATCCTGATTCTAAACTCTTATGCCAAAGGTGAGTGCTTCCTAATTGACTTTTTTGTCAATTTGCCTATCAATCATTTTTCTTTCTCTCTCTTTTATTCCCAAAATTGTTGTAACCCCTACCTTGAAATGTACACCATCTTTTCTATTTTTATAGCCCCTAGTGAGAAAATCACAAAAGCATAGACTCCATATGTAGAATGATTCCTTGGGGAGACGTGACATGATAATCACCTGGAAAAACAAGAGTGGGGAGACTTACCCTGCAGGTCTCCCAGAGAATCAGAGGCGGGTATTATGTGAAGGAAATTATTTAGGGGACATTGATCTTGAGTAGAGTCTAGCCCTGGTGTGTCATGGCAAGTGTCAGCATCAATGTTCAACGTTGCTATGGAGAGAGGAGCTGGGGTGGGGGGTTAAAAGGCAAGCTCTGGAAGGCAAGTAAAAGGCCTTTTTACTTCTACTCTTGAGTAGACTGACTACGGGGGTTGGCACTCCGCAAGTGGCAGTGGCAACAAAGCATGGAGGTGACCATGCTGGGCTGAAATCTGGGATTTGATCTTATCTTAAATTAGTAAGGTTGAAATCTATCTTTGCCACATTCCCTTTTATTAATAAATGCTTATAAATCTGGTGATGAGCCTCTAGACCACCTTTTATTTGTTACTTGGGTAAAAGAAGGAATAATACATACATATAGAAGGGTAAAATTATCCATAACTTATAAGGAGCTCAGAGGACAAGGGATAAAGATTAAAAGAGGCAATCTTAGAAGGGTATATAAAATTAAGAAAAAAAGAGGACAAGGGGATAAGACAAAAGAGGGAGTAATAGAGTTCATTTATATGAACAAATAAGAGAGTAAGAAAGGGATAAGGGAGGGACTCATAGAAGGGCAAATATTTTAACAACCAAAAGGGTAAGAGAAGCATAAAAGGTGGGAGAGCTTAGAAGAAAATAAAGGAGTGAGGATTAGGGAAGTAGTGATTAGAGGAAAATTAGATTTCTGAGAAGGAATAATAGAAGGATAAAATAAGATAAAAAGAAAGACAAAGAAGGGAAAATAGTGAAAAAAATAGAATGGAGGGAAATTTATAACTAATAATTATAGCTTTGAACATGAATGGGATGAATTCATACATAAAACAGAAATGGAGAAAAGAATGAATTAAAAACCAAAACCCAACAATTTTTTTTTATAAGAAACTTATTTAAAAATGAGATGCACATGCAGAGTAAAAATGGAGGAATGGAGTAGAATATATTATGTTTCAGTTGACAAAGAAAAAAAAAACAGGGGTAGCAACAATGATCTCAGACAGGGTTAGAGCTGAGATAAACCATTGATTAATATGATTTAAAAAAAGAGAGAGAAGAAAAGCAAATCACTAACATCAAAAATGAAAAGGGCAAATTTACCACTAATGAAGATGAAATCAATGCAGGTATTAGGAGTTATTTTGCCAGATTATATTCCAACATATTTAATAACTTAAGTAAAATGGATACATATTTATAAAAAATAAATTGTTTAGACTATATCTGGACTATCAGAGGAAGAAATTAATTTTTTTTTTAAAACTCTTACCTTCTGTCTTGGAGTCAATACTGTGTATTGGCTCCAAGGCAGAAGAGTGGTAAGGGCTAGGCAATGGGGGTGAAGTGGCTTGCCTAGGGTCACACAGCTGGGAAGTGTCTGAGGCCAGGTTTGAACCTAGGACCTCCCATCTCTAGGCCTGGCTCTCAATCTACTGAGCCACCCAGCTACCCCCAAGAAACTAAATTTTTAAATAAACTTATTTTAGAAAAAGAATTTGAACAGGCTATAAAAGAACTTCCTAAGAAAAAAGAATGAAGAGCAGATGAAATTGCAAGTGAATTTTACCAAACATTTAAAGATCACCTAATTCTAATATCAAATAAGTTATTTAAAATAATTGGTAAAGAAAGAGTCCTATGTAGCCCTTTTAACTAAACCCAAAAGAACAAAAAGAAAGAAAGAACATTAAAGGCCAATTCATTAATGAATATATATATATATATATATATATGCAAAAATTCTAAATAAAATATTAGCCAGGAGACCACAATAATATAGCACAAAGATTATACATTATAACCAAACAGATTTTATATCAGGTATGCAGAGATGGTTTAATATATGGAAAACTATTAACATTGTTGATTACATCAATAAAAAAGTAACAATTGATGTAGAAGAAGCTTTTGACAAAATACAACATACATGCCTTTCAAAAACACTTGAAAGTGTAGGTATAAATGGATTTTTTCCTTATATTAATGAGGAGTATATATTTAACATCAAGAGTAAACATCTGTAATGGGGTTTGTTAGAAGCCTTCTGTATACAAGGATGCCTATTATCATCAATATTCTTTAATATTGTACTAGAAATGCTAGCAATAGCAATGAGAAGAAAAAGAAATTGAAGGTTTTGGAATGTACAAAAAAGATAATAAAACTATCTCTTTTCACTGATGGTATGATGATATATATAGAAAATCCTAGTCATTTCCCAACTGATAAATGGTCAAAAGATATGAATAGTTTTTGGATAACGAAATCAAAGCTATATATAACTATGTGAAAAATTGCTCTAAATCATTATTGATTAGAGAAATCCAAATCAAAACAACTCTGAGATATCATCTCATACCTATTGAATTGTCTAAAATGATTAAAGGGCAAAATGACAAGTGTAGGAGGGAATGTGAAAAAAGAACAAAGAAAGCACACTAATCCATTGCTGGTGGAACTATGAATTGATCCAACCATTTTGGAGAGCAATCTGGAATTATACTTGAGGAGTTATAAAACTGGATATGTCTTTTGACCTAGTAAAACCAGTATTAAGTTTATTTCCTAAGGTGATCAAAGAGGAAAAGAAATATGTTCTAATATATTTGTACCAGCTCTTTTTGTGGCGTCAAAGAACTGGAAACTGAAGGAATGTCCATCATTTGGGGAATGGCTGAGCAAGTTGTGGTATATGATTATAATGGAGTACTATTATGCCATAAGAAATGATAAACAAGATGATCACAAAAAACCCTGGAGAGGCTTAAAATGAAATGATGCAAGGTGAAGTGAACAGAACCAAGAGAAAGTTGTACATAGTAACAACAATAATGTATGGTGATAAACTGTGAATAACATTATTACTATTATTATTATTATAAACCCTGACCTTTCATCTTAGAGTCAATACTGTGAATTGGCTCCATTGACTGGGAAAAAACACAGAACTATTAAATGGTCAAAAATCACTCTTTAATAAAGGGAAAGAGGTGTTTGGTTCAATGCAATCATAGTAGAGCTGCATGCACAAAGTCAAAGGATTGAACTCTAGCCACTCAAACCTGGGAAGAGCAATCATGGTTTTCTACAAAATGAGGGGCTCGAACTCATGACCCTGAGTTTGAGAGTCTCACGCCCTACTAACCAAGCTAGCCAGGGCGGATACTTCACAAAGGACACAAAAAGGAAAGACCCAGCCCACGGCTAGACCACCTGGGTAAAGGACTTTGGCCTAGGGGGAGAAACCATTGGAACAAAAGAGATATTTAACATCTTAAAGTCTATTGTTAGTCTGAGAGGCAGTGAAGTAGGACTTTCCCTCAGGAAGGAACTCTTGTGACAAGGTCAAAACCTGGGGTTTCTACCTCCAAACTAAATAAACTGGGGTCCATTAAATCTTTCTAAGCTACAAATTTGGGGATTTCTAGATTCCACGTTGACAGCTCCAAGGCAGAAGAGTGGTAAGGACCAGGCAATGGGGGTTAAGTGACTTGCCCAGGGTCACATAGCTGGGAAGTGTCTGAAGCCAGATTTGAACCTAGGATCTCTCATCTCTAGGCCTGACTCTCAATCTGACATGGGCACTGTACCCCAGAAATCCAGGCAAACTATTATCAGGGAAACTCCCTTGCCTTTGCATCCTCCTGACTCTTAACCTAGAAAGACCCAATGGCCCCCCTAGGGTCCTGAGATGTTTATCCTCTTTGATAGTCCTCTAGATTTAAGATGGGCAAAGAGATGAATGACCACCCCACCCCACCAAATGCCTGAGGGACTAACACTCTATAGGTCACATCCACACCATGACATAGCATCTGTTGTAAAAAGTATAAAATCCCCAGAACTGATGCGGTCTGGAGGGATAGCCTTTCCATCCATGCTGTCCCCATGGAGGAACAGCTTTACCATTCATGCTGTCCTCCCAGGAACTGCTCCCCATCTTGCTGTCCCACCTTGCTATCCTCCTGGTCATTCTCAACAATACTTTCTAAATTAATAAATTTCTCTTTTTGTTTTTAAGCTAAGTTTTGGAGTCTTGCATTCTTGCAAAAGATATCCTTTCTGAACCCCAAGGTATCCTTCCCGCCCATAACAAATCCACTAAGCCACCCAGATGCCCCCTGAATGGCTTATTATTAACCAGGCAAGAGTCCAGGACACCTCCAAGGGACTCATGAAGAAAAAGGATATCCACTGCCATAGAAGGAACAGATGGAGTCTGAATGTAGATTGAAACGTACTATTCTTCACTGTATTTCCTCCATGAATTTTTCTCTGATGTAAGCAATATGTTTTGCTCCATGACATGACATATAGGGAAATGTGTATTATATGATAACATGTATAATCTATATCATAGTATTTGTCTTCTTGGTAAGGGGTAGGCACAGGAGGGGGGAAGAATGAGACAGATTTTTGAATATAGCAAACGTGAGACTTTGTTTCTCTTAGATAAGCATACTTATTTTAATTTATTACATATTTATAACAAACCATATGTGTTATGTCATTACATACTATATTATCTATTAAAAATGGTACCTCTTAAAAAAAAAGCCCCATAGTGATTACCTTTGTAAAGCAAAAAAGAAAGAAGAAAAAATGAGAAAATTGAAGACAATTGGATTCATTTGACTATTCTGATTATCAGTTAAACAAGTGACAAATTTTAAGGGAAATGCATCCTGATACACTATCAGCAGCATTGAAAGAATTCTGGGAGGAAAGTTTGAATAGAGAATACATACCCTAAGGAAATTAAGGAACATATTCAGTCAAAGAACTCTGGGAAGAGACAAAAAAAATGGCAGAGATAGAAAACAATTTAGAAGAAGGAAAAACATCATTGGAATTAGAAGCTCAAATGTAGTCAATATTTATTCAGTGCCTACTATGTTCAAGGCCCTGAGTTTGGCATTGGAGATTTGAAAGAAGACACATCTAGCGGGGCATCTGGGTAGCTCAGTGGATTGAGAACCAGCCCTAGAGACTGGACGTCCTAGGTTCAAATCTGGTCTCAGACACTTCCCAGCTGTGTGACCCTGGGCAAGTCACTTGACTCCCATTGCCTAGCCCTTACCACTCTTCTGCCTTGGAGCCAATACAAGATGGAAGGTAAGGGTTTTAAACTTAAAAAAAAAAAGAAGAAGACACATATCTAGGATCTTAGGATTTAGGGAAAGAAAGGACTTTAGGGATCATCATTGGACCTTGAAGCCCATCCCCTCACTTTATAAATAAGGAAGTTGGATTTTAAGTTTTTTTCCCAATGTGACCAAGGTGGTCATATAGCATAATAGCAGTGGTGCTTCAAACCCATGCTGTCTGACTGCAAGTCTAGGAATCCTTTGGCTGAGTTGTGTTGACTTTTTTTTCTGTAAGTACTAGATCTTATTTGGGAAGATAAGACAAATACACTCAACTATAATATGACTATGCATAACCTGTTAAAGGCTTAGAAGAAAGTCTAAACAGAATCAGTTGAGAAAACAGAAGACATTTGAGAAGGGAAAGGTCAATCACTTTTAATAGGAGGGGATCCAGGAAGGCTTCAAATTAATGCTTTGAAGGATGGGAAAGAGGTCAATAAGTTTAGATTTTAAGCATGAAAATAGGCCTAGAGGTAGGAAAGGGAAGATTGAGAATGGGGAACAATGGAACCTGGTTTGGCTGGAATGTAAGGTATGTGAAGGAGAATATATCAGATAGTGAAAGGGTAATAAAACTAGAAAAGATAGGCCAGAGAGAATGGGGATAATTTGTAGAAGGCAGGATTTGTATTTTTATCTTGTAGATATGGAAGGAAGGAAACAAGGATTTTTAAACACCTACTGTGTCCCAAGTACTTTGCTAACTCCTTAACAAATATCATATCACTTGATGCTTACAACAAGCCTGGGAGGTAGGTGCTATTATCATCCCCATGTTATAGTTGTAGAAACTGAGGCAAACTGAGGCTAAGTGACTTGCCCAGAGTCACATAGCTAGGAAATATCTGAAGCTAGATTTTACACCATGTCTTCCTGACTCCAGGAGCTATCCATTGTACCATCTAGCAGCCTTGAATATGGGTGAAAAAATAGCAGAAATAGGTCAGTTGGGAAGAAGAATACTTTTTAAAAGATGAAGTACTTTTGGATCTGTTGGGTTTGAGTTATCCATGAGACCACGTTGACAGCTGATTAACCAGAACCCTAGAGGTGGCTAATCATCATCATCATAATCATTTGACTTCCTCCCCAGCAAATCTGTGAGCTAATAGTATCAGTATAACTCTACTCATTTTAAGGATAGGAAAACTTGCTCTAAGTGTTGAAGCTTTTTTCTTGGTCACACAGCTAAGAAATGTCTTGGTGGAATTCAGACCTAGTTCTCTTGGTCTGGTACTGTAAATCTTGAAATTTCTCAGACTTGTGAATGTTAAAAATTTCCACATTGGGGAATTCTCCATTGGAACAATTCCCTACTGGGAACATTCCCCATCTTGACAGTGAGAACTCTACTTGGATCAGAAATGGGAGGACCTCTGCTCCACCTGTACTTGGGACTGCTTTGGGGGAGAGAACTCCTTGCTAAACAATGAAAGTACTTTAACCCATACTTATAATGAGGCAAAAAGTTCTTTAAGCCATGCCTATTTTTAGAATTAATACAATGGGGTGCTAAGGACCTATTAAAGGTCAGGCAACTTGTAAACTTGCCAGGAGCAAAGAGGTGAAAACTTATTCAGAAGTTTTTCTGGTTCAAACTTACTAAAGGGATTAGTCGACCCAGCAGTGAATTCAGAATGGGCTGTCCCTTGGAAAACGCCTACTGTGATTGGTAGATGGAAGAACTTAGGGGAGGTGACATAGAAGAAAACCCCCTATATAAGAAAAAGCAGAATCTCTTATGAGGATCACTTGAAAGCAATCCTTTTGGAGAAAAGCTCTTGGGAGAGGCTCTGAAGAAGGGAAGCTCTTGGAGGACAATCTCTAAGGAGGTCTCTCAAGAGAGGCTGACTCTGACTGGAACTCTCTCTGAGGAGACTCTGTCACTAGAATCCTTGCTTAGACAGACCTTATGGTGAGTGATAAAAGATTGACTGATCTCTCTCTCTTAAGACTCAGGTCTAGGCCATGTTGGCTTAAGGCCCTTCATACTTATTCCTTTTTACTCTTTCTCTCTTTCTTTAATTCCTCATTGTATTATTAATTAAATTCTCTATAAAACCCAGTTGACTTGGGTATATTTATAATTGAGGATATTTCCCTGGTGACCACCTTATATTTGATTTAAAACCAAGTCACTGTAGTGAAACATATTTTCTGCGGTCACAAAGTTACTCACCCACTCTTATATCTACTACAATTTATATCTACACCTATTTTACTCACTACAGTTTACAACCACACCTATTTTAAATATAACAGTTTATGGCTCACAACTATTTTAAATGTTACAGTACCCTTTCTATCTTGCCATACCTTCTAATGGATGAGATCATTATGAGAGGGAGAAGAAAGACTGAAAGAGACAGACAGACAGAGAGAGAGAGACAAAGAGACAGAGGCAGAGGGACAGAGAGACACACAGAGAGATACAGAGAGAGAGAGACAGAAACAGAGAAGGGTCAGAGAAAAAGACTGAATGGGGACAGGTCGGGAGAGAAGCAGAAAGGGAAAATGACTAAGGAGTATTAAGAGACACAGAGAGAGAGAGAGGAGAGGGAGAGAGGGAGAGAAAGGGTAGAGAAAGAGAGAAAAACAGAGAGAATAGAGGAGAAAGGAGAGGAAAGAGAGAAGGAAAACTGGTTTAGTGAAACAAAGGATAATGAATATTGATAGCAAAGTGGATAAAGAGTTATGAAAGTAACAAGATTACAAAAGGAACCCAATGGACTGTGTGAAAAAGGAATTCTCTCCAAGCTCCATGAAGAGGCTCAAATTTTACAAAAACCAACCATGTTCTAGGGTATAAAACTCATACATATATTGCAGAAAGGAAGAAATATTAAATATATTCTTTAATGGCTACCACATAATAAAAGTTCTAATCAATGCAAAGAGTTTGACGAAAAAATCTGGACTTAAATGGAGACTAAATAATTGAATCCAAAAGAATGAGTGTGTTGAAGAACCAATCATAGAAACAACATATAATTTTATTAAAGAAAATGATAACAATGAACAATGTACTGAAACTTTTGAGATGCAGCCAAGGATGTCCTTAGGGGAAGGTTTATTTTTCTAAACACTTTTATGAACAAACCCTCAAAGTTAACCCCAAAATAGAAATTCTAAAAATGAAAGAAAAGGTAAAACAAACAAACAAAAAACCTCTACTACATTTAATGAAATAAAAAAATCAAGAGCTATTTTGATAAAAAAAAAAAGTCAAATGACCAAAGTAAAAAATAGTGAATTCACAACAGGTGAAGAGAAAATAAAGGAAATTATTTTATCCAGTTGTGTTCTGAAAACAAATTAAACAGCTGAATATTTACAAACTACAAAATACCAAGTTTAACAGAACAAGAAAAAGAATTTAAGCAAACCATTCTCAGAAATAGATATTGAATAAGAGATAAGTGAACTGTGTTTACTGTGGAAAACAGTCCCAGATGAAGTTATAAATTAATTTAAAAAATAATAAAAAACAATTAATTCAAATATTATGCAAATAGTTTACAAAAATAGACATAAAAAGGCACTCAACAAATGTGTACTGACAAGTGTTTAACAACCTACTCTTCACACACTTTTAAGTTTAAAACTGCCTTATTATATTTTCTCCAACATTTTCTTAGGTCTAGAAATCAACAAAACAATAAATTAATACTTGATTTGTAACATTTGCCAATTTCAGAGTTTCAAAATTCAATAAATGTTTGACAATTGACTCTCAAGAGCCAGTTCAAGTGGATACCGGCATACCTTTGCCCATATATCATCTCTCCCCCCCATCTCCCATCCCTTCCTTTGTACAGGCTCCAATTCATGGCCGGAATATACTCTCTTTTTACCTCTTATCTGCCTTTTAGAATCCCTATCTTAAAATCTATGACTTCCTACAGTCAATCCTGCTTGATCACCCCAGGAGATCACATTCTACAAAATTGTCTTTTATTTACTTTGCATACACTGTATTATGTATATACTTAAATATATATATATGTAATGTTTCTCCTTTTAGAATATAAGCTCCTTGAGGTCAGCCACTGTTTCTTTTCTGTCTTTGTGCCCAATACAGCATAGGAAGTCATAGATAAATAACCTATAGTCTGTCCCCAAACTCCTTATTTTACAGATGAGGAACATAAGGCCCAGAGTAGTTAAGAGACTTGCCTAAGGTTATATAGATAGTAATTGGCAGAACTGAGCTTTGAATTCAGGTTCCATAACTTCAAGGTCAGGGATATTTCCACTATAACAATAAGAACTTAAAAAACCTTCACACCTTTTCTTTTAGTCTATTCCTTTTTTCCCCCCACCCAAATACATATAGAAACAACTAAAAAAATTCCCCTTACCTTCCATCTTAAAATCAACACTCTGTATTGGTTCCAAAGCAGAAGAGTGGTAAGTACTAGACAATGGAAGTTAAGTGACTTGTCCAGAGGCACACATCTAGGAAATGTCAGAGATCAAATTTGAACCTAGGACCTCCCTTCTCTAAGTTTGGCTTTAAATCCCTGGAGCCACCTAGATTCCCTGTAGAAACATTTTTTAACAATTGTTTTCTGACCTTTTATAATCCAATTCCCACCCCGCCTTCCTCCTGCTTCCCAACTCCAGATGCCAAACAATTTAATATAGGTTAATCCAGTGTTGTCATGCAGTATGAATTTCCCTATTCCTCATGTTGTGAATGAAGACATACATTGCACATGTAAGAAAAAACTCATGAAAGAAATAAGGTGAGAAATGGTATTGGTTGCCCTACATTCATACTCTGACAATTCTTTTTATGCCTGTGTTTAATATTTTTCATCATAAATCCCTTTGGGATTATCTTGGATGCTTGTTTTGTGGATAATCTTTTAGTCTTTTGCAGCTGATCATTATATAATATTTCTGTTACAATATACAATGTTCTCTAGGTTCTGCTCTCTTTACTTTGCATCATGCAAGTCTTTCCAAGCTTTTTTTGAAATTATCTTGTTCATCATTTCTTATGGCATAAGATGTCTCCATTACAACCATATACCATAACTTGCTTAGGCATTCTCTGCTTGATGAACATCCTTTTAGTTTCTAATTTTTGACCACCACAAAAAGATCTGCTATTAATATTTTTGTATGAGTAGGTCCTTTCCCTCTATATTTGATCTCTTTGGGATATAGATCTAGTAGTGGTTTTGCTGGGTCAAAGGATATGCACAATTGTATGACTTTTGGGGCATTATTCCAGATTGCTCTCAGAAATGGTTGGATCAGTTCACAGCTCCACCAACAGGGTATTAGTGTTCTAATTTTTCCCACATCTCATTAAGCATTTATTATTTTCCTTTTAAAATTTTAACAATCGGATTTTAACAAATAAATACTTGTTGACTGAGAAATGGGAACTTGTCTTGCCAGACTTTAAGACACATTATGAAGGATTAATTTTCAAATCTATTGGGTATTGATAACACTTTAAAAACTGAGCAAATGAAAATAGTTACCAAAATAGATTCAAGTGTGTACAAAGGTCAGTGTCTGATGAGCATATTGGTATTAAACAGGAGGGAAAGAAATCATATTTGCATAAATGTTGTTGGGTAAAAAGGATAGCAATCTAGTAAAACATAAATTTAGATTATCTTCTCATACAATATACTATAATAAATTCCTGCTGGATCAATGAGTTAAACATCAGAAGAGAGCCATAAAAATATTAGATGAAAATTGAATAATATATTTTTCTCACTGTTAAGGGGAGTTTCTTCTCTATCTAACAAGAGGAAAAAATCATTGGGGAAAAGTTAGGTAGATTTGGTTATTAAAAAATAAAAATTCTGAAAAATGAAAAGTGATTTTTACCAATATAAAAAATATAAGTTTGAGAAAATTCTTTAAGGCAAAATATTAGGCAAACATCTAATGTTCCAAATTAAGAAGGAATTAATACTAAGCTTTAAGGCCAATACCCGTATTCTTCATATCTTTTAGTCAATTATACTATAAACATATGACTGTTTTAAAGTATCTTTTGGATATATGTACTCTTCCTTTTTTATATTTTCATCAAGGATACTCTCAATGTATGTAAAGATAATTCTTATAAAAATTTATAGAGATATGAAAGTAAGCATATAGGCCAATTATTGTTAATCTGTTATTATTATTATTTTTTGGTAACAATAAAGCCTGAGATTTTGTCCAAGCCTTTGGAATCTTTGACTTTGAGAACTGATCCTTTAATTTCCTCAAAATTATGTTACCTCCAGTACAAACGTCTTCTGTATCTATTTGGTCTAATCCATTTCTCTTATCATCTTGTTTTTTTCAGTGTCATTTTTATGTCCTTAGATATTATATCTTTGAGTCTAAATATAGTTGCTCCTCTGCAACTGACAGAGAAAGAATTTTATACAAAGCATGTTTATAGATTTTTTCTTTCTTTTGTATGTTTGTAGTCCTTCTTTCAGTTTCATCCTTACATGTCCTTAAGATGATTTTGTTCAATTGGATCCCTTTCTAACATTTTTGCAAGTTCTCCTGGTCCTTATATTTTATCATTTGCTTGTGTTTTATGACTTGATCCTGCTCATAGTCTTTTACTAGCCTCCTTTGTAAGACCTTAAAAACAAATTTATACTCTGAGCCAATGTTCTCCTTGCCTGACATATCTTTCCATTTGGCAGGGAATTCAAATATTGTTGACAAAGATGAAATTTGAACTCTTTTGGTCACATTGTTGTACTGATTGATTTACAATGGTCAAACTTCCTTAAGAAATGGTGATAGTCTATGCTGATGTTTGTTCTTTGATCTATTTCCAATTTTTTCTAGCATCAACTACTTATTTAAATAAATCAGTTTGGTGTTGCATCAATCACATACTGTATCTTCTCATTTTAATCTTTATTTTGTCAGAGAGAGTCTACTTCATCTTAGAATTTCCGGTACCCATACCTATTCCCATCTTTTTAGTTTGGTGGTCTATCCATACAAAGAAGTTGATTTAGAAATGACTCCCACATGAACAATTGTTTTTAGTCTGGAAAATATAATCAATCTCATTTTTAATGATTTTATTTTGAATTTGTCTTGTCCATACCTCCAAAACATCATATTAAAGAAAGAATTCATGTTAAATGAATTAGGATTTTGTATAGCCTACCTTCAAACTCTTTTCTTTCTTATTCTTGAATCATACTTTGTAGTATATTTTTTATTATTTGCCTCTGTGCCCACCTGTGTGCATTAACATTGCTGAGTTTTAAAGTACATACTGTTTTAGTTTGGAGGGTCTCATCAAGCTCTTAATAGAATTTCCCTTTCCTCTTCTTCTTTGGCAATAAGATGCAATTATTTTCATGGTGGTAATCTTGTAAATGATAATCATGAGCACTGTAGTAAGACATCATTAATTGTCTATGAAGAGATGCTTCCTGTAGCTCTTTAATGTATAATAAAACTGACTTTTCTAACTCCTTCATTTTCCTCCTTCAAGTGTTATTCCTATACAAGGACTTTTATTAATTTCATATGAACCGATTGAACCAATATACAAAACCATTTAAAATAATGTCAGAAAAGTTTGCTATATTATTCATACTTTTGGACCCAGAGGCCTGGATTTATACCCTAAAGAGGTGAGAATAAGCAAAGCTCTGAGAAGAACCATTCTTCTAATGAGCCATGATATCCTTTTGTCTTTTGGTTTCATTTCAAGTGATAATATTGAGACTGATATCAACCACTTCTAGTGGTAGGATCAACCATTGATTTTTTGATAAGCAACTCATATTTAGAGAATCAGCAACTAAATTAATGTTTATAGACAGGCTAAGACCTGTGAAACTTAGCATCCTCTCCTCCCCCAACTGAGTTCTGTCTTTAGCTGAGCAGAGGTATTGGAGTGGATGTGGAGTGGGAAAAGGATGGCTATGGCTTGGAGTCCTTGCTCTGGTATTAATTTATCTGGGTGACCTTGGGTAAGCCACTTCGTACCTCAGTTTTCTTTTAAGTAAAATGAAGCAGTTAGACTAGATGATCTCTAAGGTCCTTTCCATTTCCAAATCCTATGTCCTCTACCATGTTGACTGTTCTCTGCCTAAAAATCTTATACTGTGGGGAATTCATTGACAAAGGACAGAAAGGCCCTTTGGAAAGAAAAGAGTTGACTCCCAGAATGGGCTTGGAGCCTTTTATGAGTGACAGGGCTATAAACATAGGCATGGGAAGAAATGTAGGCACCTAAGTGTATAGTGTTATCTTTTAAATGATGAGCCTTTCCCCAAGCAGGTTATTAAATTAATTCAGAACTTATGCTCACACTTAAAAGATTTCTGTCATATTTTATGAACATGATGATCTCAGAGTAATTTGCACTGGAGATGTGTCATATTAAATCAGAGACACTAATAAACTTTATTACTTAAACTCCACATGGATTAGTCGTGGCGGCAGATAAACTATCCCACACTTGTACACATATTTATGCCCTTGAAATACAGCCCCTCCTATGGGAAAATGTAAATAAATTTGATAAAATTGCCTCCACCCTGTCAATAAATAGACTTGCTAAGGCTGGGTACTCTGACACTGCCTAAACTAAGCTGTTAGATGTGTCCATCACTTGACAGTCCTCCTCTCCTTTTTGAGAGGGAGCTAAAGAGAGGTTGGCTTCAATCCAGACGTAGACATTTTTCTTGGGATTTTCAAATGCTTTGGTGTCTTTGGTTTCATCATCCTTAGCTCATGCTGCTTAGAATTTATTGTGGCATGTGGCTGTCCAGTGAAGAGAGGGAACTATGGAAAATCATGGACTCAATCAAAAAGTGGGAAGGGAATTGGAGGTCAGTTAGTCCAGCCCATTTCAGAGCAGGAATCAGTTTTCCAATAACCCTGGCAAGAGGTCACTCCACTTCTGCTGAAGGACTTCTAGTGATGGGGATCTCCTTATCTCCCATGGTAACTCATTTCACTTTTAGACAGCTCTAATTGCTATGAAATTTTTCCTTATATCCAGCTGAAATCTGTCTTTGCAACTTCCATCTGTTCCTGCTAGTTCTTTCCTCTAAGGTCAAGAAAAATAAGTCTAATCCTTCTTCCCTGTGACAGCCCTTTGAATATACAAAGAAAGCTATCATTTTCTTCCTTAAATCTTTTCTTTTCCAGGTTTTCTGGGAGAGGTTTGACTCAGGTCAATCTGATGGTTCAGATTTGGGACTGGAATGAGATGAATCATTCATAGATGATCTAATGCAAAAGAAATTTATTTAACAATAGCATAGGAAGTGTATTCAGCAAGGATACAGTATTGATTCAGTTAGTTTCAGCCTTCCTCCCCCCTAAATTTTTTTTAACCTTGGTGACATCTCTGCATTATGTGTCAATTTCAAGGAGCAATCTGACTCCTCAAGAGCTGGGCTTTTGTACTTAGGTGGCCAGGAATCTATGCAATGGCATGAGCCTTGGTTTCCAGGACCAGTAGAATCTCCACCATCCCCTCCCCACCCAGGTTATACATGTATCATCATGCAAAATATTATTCATTTTTGTAAGTGAACAATTTTATAAAACAAAAAACCTCAAACATAAACACACATAAACAACTGAAAAATTGGGTTTTTATCTGCATTCCTGCTCCAACAGTTCTTTCTATGAAGGTAGATAGCATTCTTTGTCCTAAGTCCCTCAAATTGTCTTGGATCATTGTATTGCTGATAATAGCTAAGTCTGTCACAGTTGATCATTCCACAGTATTGCTGTTACCATGTACAATGCTTTCCTGGTTCTGCTTATTTCACTTTGCAGCAGTTCATGAAGGTCTTTCCAGTTCTTTCTGAAATACTCCTGTTCATCATTCCTTATAAACACAATAGTACCAATAAAGTCACACATTACCTTTTTTTTTTTACCCTTACCTTTCGTTGTAGAAATAATACTGTGTGTTGCTCCAAGGCTGAAAAGCAGTAAGGGCTAGGCAATGGGGGTTAAGTGACTTGCCTAAGATCACACAGCTAGGAATTATCTGAGGCTAAATTTGAACCCAGAACCTCATCTTTAGGTCTGGCTCTTAATTCACTGAGCCACCTAACTTTCCCCATATTATATTACTTTAAAAATTAATTAATTTAGACTATTTTCCATGAGATTACATTGCTTTTTAAGGAAAAGTTAACCTAGCTTGCATAAGATAGATGTTTCTGTATGACAGTAGGTTATACTTCCTCAGTCCTACTTGTTGATCTTCGCTTGGCATGATTTCAAGTCTCCCATGCCATTCTATTGGTGTCCATCAGGATGCCAATGTTCTTTCTAAAGTGTAGAGCTCAGAACTCAGAAACCTGATGTGGTTTGAACAAGGCAGAATATGGGGTTTGGGGGAGCACAATCATATTCTTTACCATATAACCCAACATCACATTAGTAATTTTAGCTGTTATATCACACTCATTTCTTGAATTGATCTTGCTACTCACTAAAGACCCCATGTTTCCCCCATGCAAACTATTGACTCTTCGTGTATCTGTCCATCCATTCATGCATCAACAAGTATTTTTGAAGTAGCTACTATATGCCAGGTACTATACTTAATTCTTGTGACAGAATCAAAAGTGAAACAGTCCCATTTATTAAGGAGCTTGAATTCTACTGGGGGGGAATGGACAATGTGAACATATAAGACCCCTTTAAGCTACTTCCTCTTCTTTCACTCACATTTGTGGGTTGGGTCCACAGAGGATGGCTGCTACTTTGCGTACTAGGAAGAAGAAACCCTACAGGGCAGTACTTCTGAAACTAGAGGTCATGTGCCAATTAATGATAATAATAATTGTCCATTAGACGCAATTATCTCTTTAAAAATTTTTTTTAATAAACCCTTAACTCCTGATTTAGAATTGATATAAAGTATTGGTTCCAGGGTAGAAGGGCAGTAAGGGCTAGACAGTTGGGGTTAAATGACTTGGTTAGGGTTACACAGCTAGGAAGTATTTGAGGTCAGTTTGGAACCCAGAACCTTTCTTCTCTTAGCCTAGATCTATCTACTGTGCCACTTAGCTGTCTCCCACATTTGGCTCTTATCAAAGGCATTTATTAAGGTAGTCTAGTAAGAAAAGTGGCAATGAAATGTTCTCATCATCTTGGACCACACATCACCATGACTGCACACACAGTATCTGTGGTAAGAATGAGCATACATTTAGACTACAATGCTTCTCCTCCTCCTTTGTTCTCCTTTTTCTTTCTTCTCCTCTTCCACCTTCTTCATTTGTTGTCCTCCTGGAAGCTGTTTTCTCTCTTGAATCATTGACTGCTTCTTTATATACATGCCTCTGCTTCTTGTTGGATAGAGCTCAGTAATGCCTCACAGTCTCCTATGATAAATTCTCAAACTACCAAATGTGTTGTTTCTTATTGGTTGAATTGAGCCACTAAGACCACTATTAGGATCATACTTCAAAGAGATCAAACAAAGGGAAACAGTTCTACATATACAAAAATATTCGAAATAGCTATTTTTATGGTGGCAAAGAAATGGAACCTAAGGAAGTGCCCATCAATTGGTGAAATGATGAAATGTAAATATGATAGAATACTATTATACCATAAAGAATGATGAAGGGGATGGTTTCAGTGAAATCTGGAAGAATATAGAGGAACAGATGTAGAATGAAGTAAGCAGAATCAGCAAAACAATTTATACTTTAATAACCACACTGTAAAAGTGAAAAATTTTGAAAGACAAGAATTCTGATCAACATGACTGACCAACTACAATCCCAGAGGACTGCTTCTGAAGAATGCTACTTAACCTTCTGAGAGAGAGGCAATAGACAATATACAATATTATATATACATATTATATACATATGCATATATAATGTACAAATTAAGACACTTTTGTAGATTGACAAGATAGGAATTTGTTTTACTTGATTACAAATATTTTTTCAATATTTTCTTTCCTAATAGGAAGGGGAGGAAGTTGGCAAGGTAGAAAATAAATGCTTGTTAATTGAAAATAATAAGTTGTAATGACCAAAAAAATGACATAACCTATGGTATGGGAAGAGAAAAATTTCTCTTTCCCCTTTGCTGACTTCTGGTATAGAGAAAGGTAGTTGATAACCCATAGCTTAGTTGTTTAAAACCCTGTAAAAGGTTATCCAATTTTTGCTCATATAATGGTATAATGCTCATATAACTCTAAAGGCTTTCAGAGAAAGGTGTTCACACTCTTAAAGGGGGCATTAACACCTTGTTAATGCATTAGCACCTTGCTACCTTCCTTATCTTCTTTTTGCATTCCCTGACACCAGCTGTGTAGTGTGGAGGACCAAATTTTCCCTCACTTCCATGTATAGCTAGGCATAAACAAAGCATACTTATAAAAAATTCAAAGTAATTTTTATGGGGAGAGTGCTAGCAGTTAAAGGGGGTGAGATGAGGATTAGGGAAGCTTTTGTGTATCAAGTGACTCTTGGGCCAAATTTCTAAGAGAAGAGGATGGGGAGAAACTGTATTCATGGGGGACAGCCAGTGCAAAGGCAAGAAGGTGGGAGATGAGAATTGTGTGTGAGGAATGGAGAGGTCAGTTTTGCTAGAACTCAACATGTGATATTAGTTTGGAGTCTAGCTCCTTCATTATAATCTCCTTGGAAAATAAAGGTTCTTTGTGGAACTGCTGGACAGATAGTTCTCATTCACCTTCTACCTGTTCCAAGGAGAAATTCACAGTAATAGTACTTAGCATAATGCCTGACCCAGAGTGCTTAAGAATGGTAGCTCAGTGACTGCTATCAAGAGGGCTTGGCAAGGTCCAGATCTTCTGGGCCCAGTTGATATGGCTTTCTTCCTTTGGCTACAGGCAGTCCTGTTGATGGCCCTTTTCCTCCTCTTAAAAAAAAAATACCACCGACGAAATCTTCCTCTGAGAAGCTGGCACTTGGCTCTAGAACACAGAACTCTAGATTTATGAATCCTCTAATTTAGGAATTTCAAATTCAAGATTATTCATGAATAGCTTCAAGGCTTGGGTAGCCAGGTGGCTCAGTGGAATCAGGAAGACAACTTCATGACTTCAAATTTAGCCTCAGACACTTAATATCTGTGTGACCTGGACATGTCACTTAACCCCATTTGCCTCAGTTTCTCCTCTATAAAATGAGTTGAAGAAGGAAATGGCAAACCACTCTAATATCTTTGCCAAGTAAACCCCAAGTGGGATCATGAGGAGTTGAACACAATTGAAATGACTCAATAACAACAAAATCTCAAGGCTTTGTTCTTTCTTCTTAGGACCTGGGCTCAGAAAGCCCAATAGAAAAGCAGAAGGTAGTCAAGACATGAGGTCTAAAAATGTTCTGCTCAAGTTTTCCAGGTCAAGCAAAGGCTCACCCACTGAGTAAGGGGCAACAGCCTGCATCTAGTTGTATTATGGTGCTCTCTTCTGACAAAGGTCCATGCCTTGTAATTTCACCATACTCCTTAGGGGACTCATCAGATTGATGGAGGGTTCCCAGGATAACTCTTATTATACATTCAAGAGGTATAAAGGGACAGGGGTATAAAAATGCTGGACTTGGGGTCAGGAGAGCTAGGTTCAAGTCTAGGCTTAGTCTTTTGGTAGCTATGAACTTGGGCAAGTCTCTGACTTTGGACCCTTTTATAAAATTGAGACAATATTCCTTGCACTTCCTTTCTCATAAGATAGTTATCAGGATTTTATTGATTCTAAAATGCTATATTAGTTATTAATTAATTGCTTAATAATAATCCCAATAGCTTAGATATACTTACAGTATACTATGAGGGGAGGTTCCTTTCCTCCCCTAAACAGGCAGCAACCATGCCTCCCTCAATTGGTCTACCCCAGCTTCTCACCAGCAAGGTAATGAGACTGTTCACAACTTTTGGCAGGAGAGATATCTCGCCATAATCATCTCTCTACCCAGCTTCGTTAACAGCTTCAATTAGCCAACAAGTCTGCAATGCTTCATCAGCTCCCTGGATCAGAGGCAAAATTAAGCCATCACATTTATGAACTGCTCAGAGAGTTCTGGGAGGAATTCTGCATATTTTACATTTAATACCTCGCCTCTTAACTTTATTTATAATGTTAATAATGATTTGGGGGCCCTGCTCCAGATGGGGGTGGAGGGCGTGAATGAGAATGGAGGAAGGAACAGAACATGGAGAGATCTCCAGACAAAGAGTGAAAAGGTCGATGGGGGTCTCTCCACAGACAGGTGCAGGCCTTCCTAAGACATTTCAGAGAATAGAGCTGAGCCCATGTTGGCCCCGCTCAGATGTTCTCTTTTGTGTTGGTCCAAATGGCCCAGTGAACCAGGGAGGCTTCTGTCTTATGATGGCACTGCAGGACACTCTTTAAACTATCCTTCTTCCCTCCTAACCCTTTACCTCCCCTTTCCTGAATGTGTGCCATTAATAATGAAAAGCTTGATTCTGTCTTAGGGAAAACTTGGTTTGGGAAGGGTCAGACCAATTAGCAAGGATTTCCTTCTCTTCCTCACTGACCCCTTTCTATCCTAAAGGCTACCTCACTAGCCTTTCTATAGGGTCAGTCCCTAACTAGGGAATGCTTGTGGCAGAAACAGAGGAAGGGAAAACATAATACAAGAGCTGGAAGGGACTTTGGTGAGCATGGAGTTCAGCTCCTTCAGTTTACAGTTGAAACTGAGGCTTAGAGAGGGAAAATAATTTTCAAAGTTCTTTGTTAAGTACCTAGATGCACAGGGTACATCTTGCTTGTGGCACTTTAGAAAGAGATCACTAGCTGTAGTCCCCACTTTCTGGATGTTTCAATCATAGTCTCATTCCAGCTTTTTGTTTGGGGATGAGGGAATCTGAGGATGAGACTGTTTTCAGTCTAACCCTATCTGTTGTCATCCAACAAACATTTATTAAGCATCCATTCTGTGTCAGCATGCTAGGAAGGCAAATACAAGCAAAAATAAAGACAGTCTCTTCTCTCAAGGAGCTTACATTCCTTAAAAAAGTTAAAAAAAATCCTTACCTTCTGTCTTAGAATCAGTACTAAATTTCAATTCCAGAGCAGAAGAGTGATAAAGGGTTAATAAATTAGGGTAAAGTGATTCGCCCAGGGTCACTAGCTAGGAAGTGTGTTTTGAACCCAGGTCAGGTGCTCTATCCACTCTGCTATCTAGCTGCTCCAATGGGTTTATAGTCCAATGGGGCAAGCCAAGAAATAGAAGATGAAAAGTAGAGAGGTGAGATGGAAAAGCTACCCCTGATGGAACATGGAGAAGTCTGGAGAGTCAGGCATGGAGCCAGGAGAGGAGTAAATGAACATGATTGGTCTGAGCATTTCTTCAACATTAAGATTCCTGGAAGAACTCATCAATCAGAGAATAGGGCACACAGATAAAAGTGCAAAAGCCCTTGCCCTCAAGGAGCTTACAATCTAGCCAGGGTATCATATACTATATGTATAAAGGGGCTTACAAAATAGCTATAAGATAAATTTGAGAGGAAGGCACTAGTGGTCAGTGGAATAAGGCTAGGCTTCCCATTGAAGGTGTATCTTAGGCTAAGCCTTGAAAGAGGCTAGGGATTCCAATGGTTATATTAAAGAAAAACTCTCCATTTAAGGTCTTCTCTGCTCTCATTACTCTTTTGTAATAAGATTACTATCTAGGGATGTATGAGGTGTAGCACTTCTGGGGTGAGGGCTTGGTGAGCCCTTTTGGAGGCTGTTCAACCATCTTTGGTGTCCACCTTTCACCCAGCTCTCACCCCTGACTCTAAAAACTATAGTAGGCTTAACAATCACCTTGTAAACTGCCTTGGCAGATGGACTAAGCCAGATTGAGGGTAACTGACTGGCTTCAGACCTGTTGGTAAGTTAGGGTAGATATCTACCCAAGACTTCCCCTGGTAGAATGGGTGGAGGAGAATAATTCAATGACCACAAAGACCTGGAAATGGGCACTATGGAGCACTTAGAGACTGGTCAGACATTGGAGACTTCAAGGTCATCCATTGCATCCTGGGTCATTGCTTGTCATTCCGATTTGTCTTGCCACTGGACTTTAATGACTCGTGGAAGAGAAAGTAAGGCTGACAACTTCGCGCAACACTACCTCACTGAAATCTACTTTATGTGCAAGTCAAGACATCACCCCATGATGTCACTGGTCCACTTCAAAAATGAAGGATGAACAACAAGACATCACCCCATGATGTCACTGGTCCACTTCAAAAATGAAGGATGAACAACAACTATCTCCTTAGAATGTGTGTTTAAGGAGTCTATGAATTCACTGGTATTGGGTACTGCATACTTAGCACATGATGTTTTGGAGAGGATATGATTGAATAAAACATACTGTCCTGGGCCCAACTTGCTGAACAGTCCCTTCCAATTTAGGTGGGCTAGTGTTGCTTACATGAAAAACACACAATTGATTGGCAGACCCATGCTCTAAGCCTTTTCAGCCTGGATGTAACCAGATCACCTTCTAACTAGAATACATATAATGAATGCTTAATAAACATTTGTTGAGTTGAGAATGAGGCATCAGAGTAGAAGGATACTTATAACAATTAAAGCAGTAATAATAATTTTAATAATAACAACGAATGCATACCTAGACACAGAAACCTCAAATTATCCTTAAGAACTTAGCCAGTAAACTGTACTATAACCAGAGAACAATCACAGACTGAACTGTTGTTCCTGGTCACTAAGACATAACCTTGATTCATAAAAACTCTAGAATTATATTTAAAAAAAATTTATTTTTATTTTCATATAAAACACATTTCCATATTGGTCATTGTTGTAAGGGCAAAGTCATACATAATCCAAACCCTCAAATAAAACCATAAGTAAACTGCTGTGAAAGATGACTCCAGCAGTTTTTTTCACTGGTGATGGATAGCATTCCCCATCCTAAGTCTTTCAGTATTGTCCCAGATCATCGCATAGAATCATATTTTTAATAGATGTTGGCAATACTAAGTACTCATAGTCTCCAAGCTACATGGAACTAAAAACTTTCAAAATGTAGAGACCTTGGGGAGATTAAAATCATGTGGGGAAAAACAGTCATTTTATCCACCTGTGTAGTAGTCTGTAGAATGTTAAATAGAAAGGAATGACAGCGGGATTGCAACTTATCCCAGGAACATATATATCTCTGAACTTTATTGAGTAAAATGAGGAGTTTTCTGTAATAACAGTGATAATTTTCCATAGAATAAGAGTTTCTTTAACAGTAGAAAAATATTTTCTCTAATAATAGTCATAAGAATAATAAGCAATAAGAATATTTTCTATAATAATAGTCATAAGAATAATAGCCAATATTTATCTAGAACTTTTAGGCTTACCAAATGTTTTACATATTTTCTCATTTGAATAATACCACAACCTCATGAGGTGAGTGCTATTATTATCTTCAGTTTATAGATGAGAAAACTGAGGTCTAGAGATATTAAATGGCTTATTAGTAATAAAATAGCTCTTCCTCTGCCTCTTCCCCTGTAGCAGACTTTGGAGTGGGATTGAGAGGTGGTTGGAAGTAGTGTGTTCTATCTACAAGTTGGGGTTGGGAGAATATTGGGGGGAGAGGGCAGAATGGGCAAAGAGGATGACTTAAATACCCTACTTAGCCTAAACTGATTCTGGACACCTACTAGAAACAATATGCTACTACTACTACAAACAATTTTTTTTTTAAACCCTTACCTTTTGTCTTAGAGTCAATACTGTGTATTGGTTCCAAGGCTGAAGAGTGGTAAGGGCTAGGCAATGGGGGTTAAGTGACTTGCCCAGGGTCACATACCTGGGAAGTGAATGAGGTCAGATTTGAACCTAGGACCTCCCGTCTCTAGGTCTGACTCTCAATCCACTGAGCCACCCAGCTGCCCCCCCAAAACAATGCTCACTTATTGAAGATCCTAAGATTTTCCAAGATTTCCTTACAACTACCCTGTAAATTAAATAATCTAAGTAGTATTATTATTCCCATTTTATAGACAAGGAAACTGAGTCCAGAGAGAAAACTATCATCACTCTCCTGAGAAATATCCTGGTATCATAGAGTCATAAGTTCAGGGATTCTCTAGTCTAACTTTTTCATTTTCTAGATGCCTGAAGCTCTGGGAATTGAGGCAATTTGTCCAAGTTCCTACAGAGAGTTCTGAGAGGAATTCTGCATATATTACATTTAATGTTAAGTAAGTGTCCTTTGATTGCAGCCCAGAAATTTTTTCACTGTACCACCCTTACCTCCCTGAGTCCAGCAACTGTATTTTCCATTAAGGACACGGAGCCCCAAATTGGAGAAATTATAGGATCACAAAGGTAGTAATGGCTAAAACCTGAATTTAATGTCATGTTTCTCTTGACTCCAAATTTAGGGTTCTTTCTATTACATTGCAAGGCTTGGACTCTCAAGTCTTGGCTCTGACACTGTGTGTGACTTTGGGCAAGTCATTTCTCCAAAATGGGGACTCCATTTGCTCATCTGGAAAATGAGGGGGTTGGTCACTGAGGTCCCGTCCAGGGCCTTTTCCAGCAGTATTTCTACAAGGATCTTGCAGTGGTGAATACATTCAGCCTCTCCCTGTCTGGCTGGGCTAGACAGAGAGAGAGCTCCAACAACAAGGTCAATTAATTCCAAGCTGAGACTGAAGCCTAAGAGACAGGGAGCGGCGGGCTGAAAGATGATGGCTGGCAAAAATCATTAGAAGCATCTTTCAACAATCTATATGCTGTTATCGATCTGGTTATAGATCATCTTCCATGAGCCCCCCCCAACCTTTTTTCCCCCTCCAAGATCTTCTGGATCAATACAGCAAGTGCATTGAGATTGTAGCAACACATTTAAAACCTTATAAAAGGTTATTTAGTTGCTAACAGAGCAGTGGTTTCTGCAAAGCCTGCCAAAAGGTTACAGCTTTTGGGGGATCATAAATTACAGACGACAGGGAAAAAGTAAGTGCGGTTTTCTTTATTGTCTCATTGATGGATGGACTCCTGAACAAGGCAGAAAATACATCATATCACCTTTAATGGGCGTGCATTTCTGCAGCCATAAGTCACAATTTTAAAATAGAAAATGGTGAAATATGGCGTTGTATATTCCACTTGTGACATATTTATGAGTCCTTCTCTTCTTATAAATACAGTGATTGCTATTTCAAAGCACCATGTCAGGTATGAGCTGAGCACAAACAGCTGGTGAGGCTGAAAAATTATAGCCAGGGCTGGACGTTTTCAAAAACTCTCTCTCGCAGCAGTAAATTTACTGTGTTTGCACTAACTGTTATTAAAACCAAATCCATATCTTGGCAACAGGAATCCATTGCCCGGTAACAGCTGGAGTGACAGTGGGCCCTGACAGCCAGGGTGAGCTGTAAAGTTGGCTGCTTGAACACATCTTAAGCACGAGAAGAGATGGAGGCCCCAAGCCTCAGCCCTCACTGCAGCCCCTTCTCCCCCCCCAAACTCATTCTCCACCTCCCTAGTCCAACCCAGTGATGTGGACTGGGGATGCTCCAAGGTACAGTTGGACATTTTTATTCTTTAACATTTTTTCTTCACAATAGTCCTACAGGGTGGGTAGGCTGGACCTGGATTATTATCCCCATTTCACAGAGGAGGAAACTGAGGCTAAGAGTAGGTAAGAAACTTTCTGATGTCCATCCCAGCTAATAAATATTGGGGTTAAGATTTAAACCCAAGACTCTGGACTAAAATTCCAGCTGTCTTTCCATCTTACCACATAGGCTAGTGAAAGTGCTTCTGGGAAGAACTCTGCTTGGAGTAGTGAACCCCATAGTCCCAGCTCATTTGGATGTACTTTAGGAGAGAGCACAGTGAGTCTTCTTGCCTGGACCGAGGAATAATTGAGTAGTAGATGGAAAAGGAAACTGCTGCCTGAGGTGAAAACTGAAAAACAATAGACAAGACCCATAGATGTGCTTGACACAGCAAGTGAGCTGCTGGCGATGGGAGAAAATTTTGACCAGAGGATACCTTTTGGATTTCCAAGAATGTTCCTTACATTTTTTCCCATTGTACCTTCTCTAATTTCTCAGCTCTTTCACATGCATTAGTCTATGGTGGAAAGAGCTGAATTCTGTCAAAAGCCCCGAGTTCAAAACCTTGCTCTGCCATTTTTAATACCTGTGCACCCTTGTCCTTGGACAATTCATGCACCTTTCCAAAGCCTTCATTTGTAAAGCATTTAGTGTAGGGTCTGGCACTTAATAAATGCTTGGGCCCTTCTCTTCCCTTCTCCCTCTTAGAATAGAGAACTCACTACCTACTAAGGAAGCCTATGCTATATTTGGGCAGTTCTTGTGAATTAGATTGTCTGCTATATTGAATAAAATAAAGAGTTTTCTATACTAACACAGGCAATTCCTCCATCTTTGGGAAAGATTCGTCTCTAGTTTTGTTCCCTGGGTCCAAGAAGATCTAGCTTGGTACCTTTTCCACAGGAAAGCTCTTCAAGTATTTGAAGATAGCTCTTGCGTGGTTCCCATCTTCTCTTGTGAAACATCCACATTTCTGTTTTCTGATTCTCATACAATTTGGTCTTCTGTCCCTAAACTCCGGTCACCCTCTTTTGGATGTTTCCTACCCTATTAAAAAGAAAACCCAACAACTCTATACTTCTGTATTACACTGTAGCTAGTCCTCCCCACAACCTCTCCATGTCTATGAAGGGCAGTGCCATCTTCTTTGGGCCAGCTGGGCGAGCCTATGCTTCCTTCAGAAAGATCCCAGAGGGGAAGCTAGGTAATACTGTAGGTAAAAGGTCAGGCCTAGAGATGGGATATTTTGGGTTCAAATCTGGCTTCAGGTACGTCTTAGTTATGTGACCCTGGACGAGTCACTTAACTGATTTCCTGGTCCTTACCATTCTTCTGCTTTAGAATTGATACTTAGCATTAATTCTAAAACAGAAGGTAAAGGTTTGAAAAGAGGAGAAAAAAAAAAGAGGCCAGAGTCTTCAAGGCTCTTTCAACGAGGCTTTGGAAAACTTAGGGAGGCAAAGATGGTGAGTGGCTACTTGGGACATGGCACCTTGCCAGTGTGCTTTGAGGTTTGCCAACCCAGGGGCCCTGCCAATGCAGGTGCTCTGCCAACAAAGCTTTGGGGACATGAGTTTCAAACCTGTCACTAATGCTAAACCTCCCCAAATTTCCATAATGCAGTAGTGGATGAGGTATCTTTCAGGTAAAAAGCAATTTGCTTATGGAAGGAGGATAATCCTTCCGACAGGCCAGTCTGTGCATAAACTGCAGTTTCCTGGATTCAGGAGAGCTCTCCAAATTCTCTTTTCTCATGTGGACATACACAAAAAGCATCTAATTAGCTTTTTTTTTTTTTGGTTGTTGTTTGGTCCGATTACAAACAGGAGAGCTGACCTTTAAGAAGCAATTGCTTTTTAAGTTTGCCCATTTGCATAATATCAATTTTTAAACAATACCAAGGCCACAGCCTGGCAACTCTAAGAAGTGGAGTCGGGGTGGGAGGAAATGGGAGGGTAAGGATGCTATGTCTACCTTCTAAATGAGATGCCTTTGGCTCTTCTTTCTCAGAATAGGGGGAGCAAGGCATAGGGTTTTCTTGACGGAGGCTCCAGCAGTTAAGGCTCCTGGACCTTTATTTGGAATCTTACCTAAAAGGCTTTGGGGTAAGCCGAAGGAAGTTCCTTTATTTATTTATTTATTTATTTATTTATTTATTTATTTGGCCTCTGACCCTTCCTCTGGGTCATGGAAGTTGGAGGTATTGCTCCCAGTGAATCTTCAGGGAGGGGGTTATTCCAAAGGGCCATCACGATCTGCAGGACAGGGGTTTGAATTTTGCTCTGCTTCTTATACTCTATGACTAAGTCATTTAGTCTTTCTGGGTCTCAGTTTCCTTATCCGTAATAGGTAGCTAACAGAGAAGAGGCATCTAGGTGGTGAAATGGACAGCTGGTGGGGTCTGGAGTCAGGAAGACTCAAGTTCAAATGGGACCTCTGGTACTTACTAGCTGTGTGACCCTGGGCAAGTCATTTATTTTATTTTATTTTATTTTTTATTTCATCTTATGTGTTTTATTTTATTTTATTTATTTTTTGGGGAAAATTTTATTTAATTAATTAATTTAGAATATTTTCCTGTGGTTACAAGATTCACGTTCTTTCCCTGCCCTCTCATAATCCCCCTCCCTGGGCAAGTCTGTCTGCTTCAAGTTTCCTCATCTGTTAAAAAAAATGGAGATAATAAAACACCTATCTCCCAAGGTTGTTTTGAGAATCAAATGAAATTATAATTGTAAAGTACTTAACACAATTCCTGGCACGTTTGATAATGAACATTTATGTAGTTATTTACATAGTATTTGCCAAATTTACACAAATGTTAATTAGCATGAGAGGTTTAGATTAGACCAATATTAAAATCCTTTTCCATTCTAAGATCATTTAACCTATGGTGGAAATATAAAACTGGATATATTTGTTGGATTTTTTCTCCAATTCTCTTTAAACTCTCTGTCATCCCTTCAACTGACCATGATAATAAGAGTAAGAATAATAGTCAAGCATAATATTTTTAAAAATAGAGGCCTCCCGAATCTCCAGACTACATGGAATGAAAAGCTTTTTAAACATAGATACCTAATTGCTATTGTTCATCCTTCATTTTTGTAGAGGACCAACAACACAACAGGGTGCTATCTTGACTTGTATATGAATTACATTCATATAAAGCAGAGTTGCACAAAGTCATCAGCCTCACTCTCGCTCTTCCAGAGGAATGGAAGAAGACCAGTGGCAAGACAAAAGTCAGAACAACTGGTGATGAGCCCTAGATCCAGGAGAAGAAATGAAAACCATGAGGGAGCAGGAGGAGGCATACGTGTTTGTTACTGGAGTTGCCCCAAAGATATTTTCAGTGAGTCTATAGAAAATGAGCTAATAACATAAGGCTTTTATAAAATTACAAAGAGCAGTCATTTCATTTACCTGTAGCAGGATAGTTACTTGCCCTTAGGCTATTTCTATCTATCAGAGACCCATCAAAAAGATGAGAACAAGATGACAGTGATGGTGACAATAGTAATAACAGTGCATTAAGTTTATAAAAAACACTTTGCATACATTATTTCTTTTCATCCTCCAAAATGTCAGGCAAATATTATTAAATGTTATCAATGAGGACACCAAGGCGCTTAAGGTAAAATTACTTGTCTAAGACTACAACAACATTTAGCCTTTAAGCTAAGTAATGGATCTTTAGTTGGTAACTAGTATAATTTAGGGCAGTGATGACAAACCTTTTAGAGACCTAGTACCTGAACTGCAACTCTCATGTTGCATGTGAGCCTCCTGCCTTACCCCATATGGGGGAGGGAGAAAATGCTCCCATTGGGCTGCTGGGCAGAAGGGCAGGTGATGCATGTGGGGAGGGGGAAGGGAGAAGCCCCTTCTGGCACTTGTGCCATAGGTTCGCCAATACGAGTTTAGGGGGCTTAATAGAAGTGGGCATTGTAGAAAAATAGAAGGTTTTTATACAATCTTAGTAGACTCTGAAGTACTTTTTAAATGTTTTGTATAGAAATAGTGGACCTTTCTGAGTTGTTCTCTTTTGGCTTTATCTGTTTCTAACTCCCCAAGGTTTATAAATATTTTTTAGGCAGTTGTGTGGTGTGATCAGTTTATGGTTGGGAAGGGGAAGTAATTTACCCTAGGAACAAAAGAGTATGTTAGAGTCTCCTAGATCTTCATGCCTTTCTCCTGTTAGAAGCTTGAGATCCTTAAGGGAGTATGAGGTTCAGGTGTGAGTTAATGAGTTGATTCTTGATTCTCTCTCAGCTTAGAATGACTTTACACTTCCTGTCTTTTTTCCCCTTTTTGGCTTTTGTTTCAAATCAAACCAAATGGGTTCTCAAACCAACAAGCAGGCCAGGGAACAACGACACCTTTTTCCCCTGCCAAGGCTATAATATCAGACATGAGGTCAGCTCCTCAGCAGCTGTCCAGGAAGGCTGTTTTGAAGGGGTGCCATCTTGGTTCAGTGCCTCTCTGATGAGGTGTTCCTGCAAGAATGACTTAAATATTCAAGGCAAAAGAATTGAATGTTGAGTTTGGCCAACACACACTGGAGCTTTGTCTTGACATCAGTCAGCATCAGCTGACAGTTCTAAATATATTTGTGTGCTTTTTCCTTTCTTCTTGGGAAATGTACCCATGAAGGGTTCTATCTTGCCTTTGATAGTTACCATTTTGGTATATAAATGGGCTATACCTAGTTCTCTAGGGAATGCCTGGTTATACCAATTATTTCTTAGTTTTCTCCTAAGAACTACTCTCATATCTTATGCAAACAAAGGAAAAAACCCAAAATACCCATAACCCAATATCCTTGGATAATATCTATAAGTGGTATAATGTACAGAGTTGCATATAATAATGATATCATATCATGATACTACTCACTTATCACAATAGGGCATGAAGAAGACTTAAGTTTAATTGGTCAATGAATCAACAAATATTTATTAAATACAATTATGTGTCAGGCACTATGGCATATAAGCACTGAGAATTGAAAGAGTCTTTGCCCTCATCAAGCTTACATTCTATCCAGGGAGATCAATCATCTGGTTTATAGCTATATCTGAATCCCAGTTCTTCTGTTTACTTCTGGTATGACTACAGATAAGTTCATTAACCACTCGGCACTATGAGAGAGTAGTATTATGAAAATCCAAGAGGAGATAACATCTGAGAAGAGTTATATGGTCAACAGTATCAAATACAACTAGATGGATCAAAAAGGATGAAGACTGAAAAAAAAAAGTCATGAGATTTGACATTGAAATAATTGGTAACTTTTAAAGACAGCTTTCATGTCTGCTTTGTCATCTCTAGGCTAACTATCCCCAATTCCTTCAAATGATCCTCATAAGGGCATGAACCTGAGCCCCTTCACTATCCCAGTTATCCTCCTGTGTATACCGTTAAACTTATTAATGGCCTTCCTAAAATGTGGTGCCCAGAATTTAACACAATACTTAAGATATGATTTGTCCAGCATAGAGAGGAACAGAACTATGCCCTCATTATTCCTATTAGCTATGCCTCTCATTGTAGTCCAAGACTGCATTAGATTTCTCCAATGAGAGAATCCAGATATGGATTGGGCATCTTATTAGATCTTGAGTCCTGATCACCGAGATCCTCAAAATGAAGTTCATATAGCTATTTCTTGGAGAAATATAAGTGGGATCCATGCTTTAAGGCAGAGAATTGGACTAGATGATCTCTGCGGTTCTTTACAGTTTTGATTTTATGATTACAAGCCATCCCCAACCAACTGTCACTCAGAGGTCAGGTCCTTGAACCTAGTTGAAGCAGCAGGGCACTGAGGAAGAGGGCAGCATATGCCAAGCAATAAAACCCACCACCAGCATCTTGACCATCATCTTCTCTTGGATTCTTATGGAAGTAGTGCAGGACCCTGATTTTCTGAACTAGCAATGCTTCCAGCCTAGTGTTATAAGGTTCATCACCAGAAACTGATATGATCTTATTGTTGGAAGTGACATTAAAGAAGAGATGTTACCACTTGCTTTTGCTGCTGAGCCCTAAAAACCTTTTCATCTGATTTGCATCGGAAATCTCCCAGATGTGTTTTTTCTCCATTAGAATGTGAGCTCTTAGTGAGCAGGGACTGACTGACTTTTTGATTTGTAAGCCCTGCACTTAGCACAGTGCTTTGTATAAAGTAAGGGCTTAATAAATTCTTCATTCATTCATTAAGTCATAAGACCTAGTTTGAGTCTTTAGCTAGCTTAGATTAACTATGATTTGGGGTAAGAAACAACTTTAAAATCTTTCTTAGGATCATAGATCTAGAGCTGGTAGTGATCTTAGAAGTCTTTAGTGAAACCTCTTGCTTCTTCAGGTGTAAAATGAGAAGACTTGAGACACATTGGGTCTTCTGAACTTGGAAGCATTAAATTCTTAAGCCTCTTTACTACCTAGTCTTTGTTTCCAATTTTCTGCCAGCCCCCATCCTCTAGCATTTGTGAGGGATGGAAAATTAAAAAAAATGTTTAACATTGAGAATTCAGGGGAGGGAGGGAAATGCTACAAAATGTCAGAAAACAATGATTAAAAATGGTATGGATGTAAACATTAATTTAAATTATTGATAAATTATGAAAATTAAATTATTAATTATTATCAAATTAAAATATAATTAAACACAAAATTGAGGATTCATAATATATGTGGATATATGGATGCACAAGATATGGAATTTGAATCTTGGCTGTGAGTATCTAGAATTTGTTTTGCTTATTCAAGATGCCTCACTTTATTTCCTCATTTGTAAAATTGGAGTAATAATATTTGTTCACTCACATATAGCTCACTCACATAGTTATTGTGAGGAACATGAACTGTAAACCTTAAAATCTTATATAACCACAAGCTGCTAATATATAATATATAATTTATATAGAAGAAATATTACATATAATATTTAAACCTTATATAACCATAAGCTGCTAATATATTATATATATATATAACTGATATAGAAGAAATATTATATATAATACACAAATATTATGTAACCTATTTATATAAGCTGATTATATATACTACATAATTTATGTATAATAAATATATAATATATAAATCTTATATAACCTATTTACATAAGCTACTTATATATACTATATACTTTATATATAATAAATATTACATATAATATAAAACTTATATAACATATATATAAATAATATATAACTATATATAACTTACATATATAGTTGCTGATATATAACCTATATAATTTATATAAGCTACATATTCTAGTTGTAATATAAATATTATATAACTATAATCTGCTAATATATGTAGAATTTATATATAATATATAAATCTTATATAATCACAAGCTGCTTAATATAATATATAATACACATTATATATAAAATATATAAATTGTATAAAGCTATTAGAATATATAATTTATATATAATATACATTATGCATATAAAATATAAATCATATATAACCATAAGCTGCAAACATGTAATATATAACTTTATATATAATGTACATTATACATAAAATATATCAATCTTTTATAACTATAAGCTGCTAGTACAGAATATCTCTATATAATTTATATATGTATACATAAATACATTAATCTTATATAACCATAAGCTGCTTGGTTCTTCTCCCCTCCAGTTACCTCTGGAGTCAGTCTGACCATACATAGCCTTGACCCAAACAACCCTTCCTTGCCTTACCTATTGAGAGATGTGTCCAGATAGATGAGACAATTGCTTATTTCTTCCAGGTCTTGAAGGGGGCATAAATTCAGCTTTGCAATTACATGGTACAAAATGTCATAAACACACATAACTCACTACCAGCTCTAGTTTATGAAAAATATGGAAGCCCTGAGCTTGGGAAGCTTTCCTCCCTGGAGTTCTGGCAGAGCCTGAGGGTCAGAACATACTAGAAATGATAACAATAAAAAAGGTACCTCGTGTTTAAATAGCAGCTGAGCACTTTCACATCTGTGGTCTCATTTTATCTAGTAATATACCTGTGAGATAGTCAGACGATAGGGAACGCTTTACTTGTTTTATAGACAGAGAAAGTAGAGGCTCTGGTTTGGAAGTGAGTTCAGGCCTGGGTCAGGAATAGATTCTACATCTTACACTTAAGGTCAGTCTTGGGAACATCTTGAATGAAGGAAAAATAGAAGCTATTGTGAAATATGCAGAGCATCCTGAGTCTTTAAGAGAAGGCATCGGTGGCCAGGTTTTCTTGAGTCAGGGGCCTCTCAGCAGCTTTTGCAGTCCTATGGGTGAGACTCTGGGGTCCTCTGTGAAACAGATAGATGACCATCACCCCCTGTTTTCTTTGGGCCCTCTTAGCTGAATCCAATCCAAGGGGGTGACCCTCCTAACTCACAGAGAAGGTGACCAGTTGTCGGATATCTAGGAAAGGTTAATCTTGCCATACTGGACACTGGTTACAGGTATCATTTACTTTATGGGTAGGTTTGACCTCATTGAGGCAATTGTAGACCCAGGGACAAATTAAGCTGCAGGGCATAAAGGCCCTTTAAGGAAAATGTACCTTTTGGGAGGTTATGTGGAAAACTAATCACTTATCTCAGCACAGAGTGTTCTCTGGGGCTAAGTGAGAATGAGTTGAAAGCAATATTCAATCCAATTAAGATTATGGTTTAAAAAAATAGGAAGGAAAGCATCTTGGCCAGGGATAGACACCTAAGTATATAAATTATTCCAAATAAATAATCCTAAACAAGAGGAAATTTCTATCCTGGTCAGCACTGCTATCTCTCTCAGATTTTAGATACCTTCTGAATCAGAAATTTCCCCAAACTCTAGTTCCATGGGAGTCAATTGTGTGATAGGGCAACCCCCAAACTAAAAGACTCTTGGGCTTCATTGTATTAAGTAAGGCATAATGCTAGGTCTAGGGCTGTGATCATTCTTTGTATTCAGTTCTGGGTGTCACATTTTAGGAGGGTCATTGATGAACTAGCGAATGTCTAGAGGAAGGTGACCAACCCTACAAAGGGCCTTGAAGATCATGCATGTGAAGGTGAGTAAAAGGAAATAGAATGTTTAACTTGGAAGAAAGAAGACTTCAGGGAGACACAATGGCTTTTTTTTTTTTTTCAGGGGTCTAAAGGGCTAGCATGTGAGAGAGGAGCCAGGTTTGTTCTGCTTAATTCTAGATCTAGAATGAAGAGAAGTGAATGAGTAGACATTGCGGAGGGTTGATGAATGGACATGATAAATAGAAAAGTTTCCTTTTAGAGTTCTCCAGAGGTGGAATGGGGATGTTTTGGGAGGTAGCTCCCTACCTGTTTCACTGGAGGTCTTTAAGCAAAGTCTAGATGACCATTAGGTCATCTGGATATTATATGATGTATATTATAGAGAAGATTCTTGTTCCAGTTCAGGTGATTTAGGGTCCTAGAAGTCCCTTGAAATGCTTGAGAAAATGTAGAGTGTATAAACAGGTAAACAAAGGACTATGGAATGTTCCAAAGAGTAGGGACTCATTACTGCCTGGTAGAAGAGGGGGTAAGGTGTTAGGGAAAACTTTTTGGATAAAGAAGCATTAGAGTTGGGGTTTAAAGGAGGTGTGCAGGGAATTATTGGTCTTCTTTGTATATTGAAATATTTGTGTGTAGGAATTCAGTCAATGCAGACCACATGCTAGTTATAGGGCAGAGTCTGAACAAAAAGCAAAGAATGAGAAAGTATAGTTTTTGTACCCTTTCTCAAGTATAGCAAGCAAGTCTTATTTGGCCAGAGTGTTGTGTGTGAGAATCCTGTTATGAGATAAGGCTGAAATGCTAAGATGGTGCCATGTTGGAGAGAGCCTTAAATGACAAATTCAGGAGACTGAACTTTACTTGAAAGACAGAGATTTTGTTGGTTCTTTTTTAGCACTAGGACAAACGTCTTGCACATAGTAGGCTCCTAAAAATGTGGGTGTAAATGAATGAGCTTTGAGCAAAAGAACCAGGTTTAGACTTCAGGAAAAATGTGTCTGTCAGAGGGTGAAGGATGGATCAGAGGGCAGAGGGAACACTGTGAGGAGGCTCTGGCAATAGTCCAGGCGGGTAGTAATGAGGGCCTGCAGGAGGGTGATGGCTGTGGGAGATACTGTCATCTAGAGTTCCATTTTGCTCATTACTCACTCACTCTTTAACCCACCCTAAGCCTGACACTTAGCATCTGAAATCTTTTGCACAAAGCAAGGTCCCTGGCCCTGTTCAGACAGTTTTCTTTCTGGCGCACATGCAAAGACTTTCAAGCTGGCCGCTCTGTTTTATAAGGTTGCTACTTCCTGCCCTTACTTTATTACATCTGTTCTTTGGGGCATGGTATTATAAATTGGGCATGTGATGATGTGTAATCACTAACTGAAAAGCCAATACTATTTTTTTTTTTTTTGCTACAATAGCAGCAAAGCAAATAAAAGGTAAGAATGACAGGGCTTGAGCTATTCTTGACAGAGGGATTTATGGGCACATGTATATTTAAAATCTGATTTGAAATTGAAGAGGTAGAATGATATGGTGAAAAGAATGCTATATTGGGAGGCAGAGGAGTTGCGATGTTGGTCTGGTGGACTTGGTCTGGAGTCAGGAATATTTGAGTTCAAATATATGGCATCAGTTACCTCCCAGCAATATGACTCTGGGCAAGTCACTTAATCCCTTTATGCCTCAGGTTCCTCATCTGTAAAGTGGGGATGATAATGGCACTTAATTTCCAGGGTTGTTGTGCTTTACAAATGTGAGCTATTATTACTATTTTTATTATTCCCAGGTGGACTTGGCAAATCTTTTGACTTCTCTTGGCTTCAGTTTCCTCATCTATGAACTAAGATTATGTTCTCTAGATTGGATGAAGTTCACCTTTGCCAGGTGATACTAGAGCTAGAGCTCTGGGCTTGGAGGAAGGAAGATCTGAGTTCAAATATGGCATCAGGTACTTCTTAGTGGTCTCACACTTGACAAGCCACTGAACCTCTGACTGCCTCAGTTTCCTCAAATGTAAAACAAAGATAACAATAGCATTTGCCTCTCAAGATTTTTGTGAGGATCAAATAACCTAATATTTGTAAAGCACTTAGCCTGGTGCTTGGCATGTAGTAATAGATGCTTTCCTTTCTTCCTTGTTTTTGAGTTTAAATCTAGGATGCCATGAAAACATTGCAATTCTAATGATGCTGGTTTCCTTAGAAGTCCTCACTTCAGTTTGCTTCCTGGGAGAGTTTTCTGAATACCTGATAGTTTTGGGATAGGGAGAGCCAGCATGGAGAGATTGTAAGATATTTTACTTATAGACTCATTGCTTTGGAAATCTTTATCCCTTGCCTCAGCTTCACAGGCAGTGTTTCTTGGTGGAAAGAGCACCAGGCTTAGAGTCTTATGCTCATCATTTATGAGATCTTGAGCAAATGACTTGACATTTCCCTATATCAGTAAACTGGGAATAATAACATTCCCACTACCACATCACCCAGCTATTTTAGGTAAATATTAAAGTGCTTTTAATGCTTTTTTATTCATCCCACCTTTGATGTTTACTATATAGATGACTGTGGCATGATACTTAACTTTCCTAAGTCTTATTTTCTTTATCTGTGAAATGATGGAGTTGGTCTGAAATCCATATGAGGTCCCCTCCCACTTTAGAATTATAACCTTTTGTGTGAATAGGCAAAGTACTAGGTCATCAAATGGATCAGTCTTATTTGTATGGAGGTCTCTAGTGAAGTATCCCTAGGAATGGGTACAGGAATATGTTATTAAAACAATTTTTTTTAACCACTAGGACTTAGCTAAAGGCAGTGGGCAGCTAGGTGGCATAGTGGATAGAGTGCTGGGCTTAAGTCAGAAAGACCTGAGTTCAAGTTCAGCCTCCAACATTTACTATCTGTATGACCCTGGATAAGTCACTTAAACCTGCTTGCCTCAATTTTCTTATCTACAAAGTGAGCTGGAAAAGGAAATGGTAAAGCTATTCTAGAATCTTTGCCAAGAAAACCTCAAATGGGGTCATAAAGAGTCAGACACAACTGAAAAGTGACTGAACAATAAGATAAAGATATAGATGGCATGCTTATTATATTTCCAGGTCTAATATTCCTCCCATTTGACAGCTTTCAAATACCATTAAATAGTTCTCATGTCCCTACTAAGACTTCTTTTCTCCAAGCTAAAGCTTCCTAGTTCATTCAACTGATATTTGGCATCAACTCAGTCTTTCACTGTCTTAGTTGCTTTTTTCTGTATACTCACTAGTTTATCAATATCCTTCTTAATGTAGAGAGAGCCCTGTGGAGGGTCACACTATGATGTATTGTGGGGAGAAGGAGATAAAGGTCACCTGGATTTTCAGTTTTCTCTTGCTAGCATAGCCATTGCTATTTGTATCAGATAGAGAAGCAAAATGGAGAAAGTTCAAAGTAGTTTCCTCACTACAATATTACCCAGTTTCTTCTCTGCTTGAGGAAATGGAGCCCAAAGGGTTTTTGCTTAGCCAGTAGAATATATGACCTAAGAACTTAAATAATTTTTTTGATAAGTCAGTTGGGCACTGAACTGAGAGAGTGGAGGAGGACAGAGTAAAGTCAAATAAATCAGTTTAGAGAACTCAAACAAAGGGATTTAGAGAAGACTTAAATAAAAGAATTCTTTTAAGAGTTTGGATAGCAGACTTGATTTCCAAAATGGCTCTGATGGATGTAGATACCCCCAATGGCACTAACAATAGCACAGACAAGCACTTTGAAGTAAAAAAGTGAAATGCAGTGGCTTGCTGGGCTTGGGATATTGTAGTTGACCACTGTGACATCTGCAGGAATCACATTATGGACCTTCATATAGAATGTCACCCAACCAGGCATTGGCCACTTCTGAAGAAAGTAACTGTACTGTGGGGAGTCTGTAATCTTGCCTTCTACTTCTACTATCTCTCACTGGCTCACAACCCAGCAGGTATGACTAATGGACAGCAGAGAATGGGAATTTCAAAAGTATGGATATTAGAAAAAGTATCTTCTTCCTCAAAATTACCTCTTTTGTTTGCTACTTGATGACATTGTCCCGTTGCCTAATTTTATATGAGTTGCTGTTCTGTCACCTAATTTTACATGAATTAATGCCAGTCTTCCATCTCAGGTAGAGCTTCTTTTGAATTGGGTCTTAATGCCACCATATTGTATTCTGTGTGAAATAGAAAAGCCCTCTTGTATCCAAAAGAAAACAGAGTTCAGACAATAGACCTGATGTTAGCCTGAGCCTTTGATACTTTCTAATAGTACCTGGATGAGGGGAGGAGCCTCTTATCCATTGGATGAGAGGACTGAGTGGGAAATCTTGTAGGAGATTCATAGTCATTGGCCAAGGAAAGCTATAACCCTCCTGGCTAGGGAAGAACTCTTACTATCTCCACTAGATGAAGAAATCCACTAGAAGCAAATGCTAAAGATGGCATTTCATCTGAGGACTTAAACTGAAGTACAGCAGGAAGAACTATAGTTTTCCCTATAGGGGAAAAAGGTTTCTTAACAAACATCTTTAGCTTTTGTACGGTGGAAGTGCCTGAAAAGGTCAGTTATCTTTTCCTTAGGCCTACTGACCACAATTTCTCTAGTGGTTGCTGGACCATGAAGATAGCTGGATAGCTCAATACCAACTGAAGTAGTGGATACCTAATGAAAAGTAGCTGGGACACAATGCTAACAGGTCATGAGGGAGATAAAACACTTGGAAGAAATCACTTGAGATCTATGTCTTTATGAGAGCAGGTCAGTAAAGAGAAACTCAATGACATGAATCAAAGGCCCTGGGAGCTTTGTAATGTCAGAGGCATTGGTTGTACCTTCATTCATATTTCCTGGCCATAAAGGGTGCCATAGTCAAGACAGAAGGTAAGGGTTAAAAAAATATTATATAATAGCGATTATCTATAATACTTAGCTTTTGTATACATATACATATGTGTACAGTCAGATCTGCTATAATGTGACATATAATTCTAGAAATTACCTCTCTATGCAAAATCACACAATAAAATTTTTTTTCCTTTTTTTTTAAATTTTATAGTATTTTATTTGATCATTTCCATGCATTTTTCATTAAAGACAAAGATCATTTTCTTTTCCTCCCTCCCACCCCCCATGGCTGACGCGTGATTCCACTGGTATCATATGTGTTCTTGACTTGAACCCATTGCCATGTTGTTAGTATTTGCATCAGAGTGTTCGCTCCGAGTCTTTCCTCTGTCATGTCCCCTCAGCCATTGTAGTCAGGCAGTTGCTTTTCCTTGTGTTTCTATTCCCTCAGTTTGTCCTCTGCTTTTGGATAGTGTTTTTTTCTCCTTGATCCCTGCAGATTGTGCCATTACACCACCACTAATGGAGAAGTCCATTATATTCGATTATACCACAGTGTGTTTGTCTCTGTGTACAATGTTCTCCTGGTTCTGCTCCTCTCGATCTGCATCACTTCCTGGAGGTTGTTCCAGTCTCCATGGAATTCCTCCACTTTATTATTCCTTTGAGCACAATAGTATTCCATCACCAACATATACCACAATTTGTTCAGCCATTCCCCAATTGATGGGCATCCCCTCATTTTCCAATTTTTGGCCACCACAAAGAGCGCAGCTATGAATATTTTTGTACAAGTCTTTTTGTCCATTATCTCTTTGGGGTACAAACCCAGCAGTGCTATGGCTGGATCAAAGGGTAGACATTCTTTTATCGCCCTTTGTGCATAGTTCCAAATTGCCCTCCAGAATGGCTGGATCAGTTCACAACTCCACCAGCAATGAATTAATGTCCCTACTTTGCCACATCCCCTCCAGCATTCATTACTTTCCATAACTGTCATGTTAGCCAACACACAATAAAAATTATAGGGTTTATAGGAAAAATTGGTGCAGAACACTAAAAAACATTGTCACTGACACCTAAAAAAAGATAGGAACCTAATAAAAATGATAGTGTAGATGTATACATGTTTAATAGCTAATAAATAAATAAATATTACAATAAATGTCTACAGTCTCAGGCTGCCACTTGCCTTGTGCCCTTCCCTTAAGGCCCAGGATGACAAAGTCTAGGGTTACTGGTGAGAGGGTGGCTTCAGTGGGTAGCTACTTGAAGTAGGGAAGGTACCATTGAGGAAAATGGAAGGGAAAGGAAGTGGAGGGTGAAGTTCATGTTCAGATTAGTCCTCTTCTGTCTACCAGCTCTTATTCTACTATCCTAGAAAATATATATTAAACATGGCACTTTACCTTGAAAATAATCAGGTTTGCTTGTGGAAGTGGGCATCAGAAGGGCCGAAGCTTTTTGTAAGGTGGTACAGTTTTCTGCATTCTTGTGGAAAAAAATTGCACATAGGCAAACTAAAAATTTGAGTTATGTCCAAAATGTTCCCTAATATTTGATTGTCACTGGAGCAAATTTGCATTTTCAAAGCAAGTGTTAAAAGCAGAACCAACTATATGCATGTATGTTTATACATACAGTATATGTATAGATGTATACACACATACATCACACATATAAAGGGTGTCTCAAAAGTCTTAACAAAGTTTTAAGCTAGTAAATAGTAAATATATTATTGGCCAGTGATATATTTAAAATTTATATATATATGTCTAGCAGTTATTATTTTCCATAAAGTTTATTAATAATCACTTGAGATAGAAAAGATAGATAAGCATAGATTTAAAGTCTCTGACTTACTCTAAGTTCTCAGACCACGCGTCCCTATTCTCCTAGAATCTTTCTCTCTCTCACCTGTCTGCTCCCTCCCAGAGTCCATGCCAAAGGACCCAGGTATGCTCCACTTGCTTTCTTTTATTGATGTTCATAGACATTCATGGACCCAAACTCTGGCATGTGAAGAATTTTGATGAATTGGGCTGCCCCTCCAGGTGGGGGAGGGGATAAGATCCCCATTACACAGCTAACTTTAAACTGCTTTAAAACTACACACAAACTACAACTGCTTTAAAATAACTATTGCATTATATATTATTTCAGGTCAAAGTGTCATTAAATATCTAAGGTATTGGGATATGACAATACACCTAGAGCCCACAGAGGACTACTAAATAAAGGAATATCTCATGACCCAATAAGTAAGGACACTGCAAGTATCTTATATGGGGCAGCTCAGTGGATAGAGAGTCAGGCTTGGAGACTGGAGATCCTGAGTTCAAGTCTGGTCTCAGATACTTCCCAGTTGTGTGACCCTGGCAATCCCTCAATCTCAATTACCTATACCTTACGACTCCTCTGTCTTGAAACAGACACTTAGTATGGATTCTAATAAAGAAGGTAAGAGTCAAAAAAAAAAGGTGCCTCCTATATTTTGGAGTTAGATGTGAAATATTTACTTAATGACATGAAGAGGATCTAACTCTGTTTTCTGTAAATTTTCTGACAAACTGACCATTACTGAGCGGGGGAGTGAATGGTCAGACTTCTGCGTTAGGACCATCACCCTTAGCTGTATGGAGGATGAACTGGGGAGAGGGAGAGACTCAAGGCATGGAGACCCAACATGAAACTTTTGTAATAGTTAAGGTTGGTGGCTGCAAAGGCCTGAACAAGGGTGGTGGCTGAATGAATGGAGAGAAGAAAACATATTTGAGAGATGTAGAAGTAGAATTGACAAGATTTGGCAACTCGAGGAATTAGCATTCAGGTCTGTATATAGTTTGACCCCCAAATTCATGATGCTGGAATATTTATAAAGGTTTGAGAAGCAATTTGACAATATAAAATTCCACAGTGAGCCTATGATCAGTTCCTTAATATCTTTCAGTACAAGGGGGAGAAATCCTCTAAGTCATACTATGGTTAGATAGACTACTATAGGGCTTAGTATCAAAGGAACAGCTAGGTGGCACAGTGGATAGAGCATTAGGTAGAGTTAGGAAGACCTGAGTTCAAATCTGACCTTAGATACTAGCTGTGTGAAGTCAGAGAAGACTGAAACTACTGAATGATATTTCAGTATAATTTTATTCTTTTGTAATCTAATGTATTTTATTTCATGCATTTATTCTGAGAAAAGGTCCATATATTACCAAAAGTCCATTACACATAAAAAAAGTTAAGAACCCCTGGGCCAGATGGTCCTTTCAGTTGGAAGATTCTATGATCTTGGAACTTTGGACTTGTCTCTATCCTCCATTCTTGTTCTTTTTTCTCCAGCTTACATGATTTTGCCTACCCCCTCTTTTCTCTCTCCCCCTCCCCCCTCCCCTTCTCATGCTTGAGTGGGCTTCTACCTTATCTTGGTCTGTAGAAGTCCCTCCCTTCCTATAAGGAATCACCTAAGGCACCACTTTCATCATGAAGCTTTCTTCACTTGACTCCTCTTTCTCCCCAAGTGAAAGTGATCTCTCCCTCAAATTTCTCATAGCACTTTGCCTGGACCCCTCCCATGTGCTTATCTTACTCTACAGTCAGTCACAGTTATTTCCCCCTCCTATTAAATTTATCCCTTGAGAGAGGGGTCTGTGTTTAGTTGTTGTTGTTGTTTTTAATTTTGTTTTGGTTAATTTCAGTGTTTCCCCATCAAGTTACCTTGCATTTATTTTGTATATTCATACATACATATCTATATCCATATTTACATATTTGTATCTCTCTTCCTCTCTTCTTCTTCTTCTTCTTCTTCTTCTTCTTCTTCTTCTTCTTCTTCTTCTTCTTCTTCTTCTCCTTCTCCTTCTCCTTCTCCTTCTCCTTCTCCTTCTCCTTCTCCTTCTCCTTCTCCTTCTCCTTCTCCTTCTCCTTCTCCTTCTCCTTCTCCTTCTCCTTCTCCTCCTCCTCCTTCTCCTTCTCCTCCTCCTCCTCCTCCTCCTCTCTCTCTCTCTCTCTCTCTCTCTCTCTCTCTCTCTCTCTCTCTCTCTCTCTCTCTCTCTCTCTCTCTCACCTCCTCTCTGTTGATTCTCAGTTTGTACCCTTCCTCCCCAACACCCATCCCCCTGGAATGTAAATTCCTTGAGGGCAAAGATTGTTTCATTTTTGTCTACAGTATCAAGCACAATGACAGCAACATAGTAGCTGCTTTATTAGGGGCTCATATATGGGTTGAAAGGTCCCTACTATTTAGGCCAGTGCCTTGGGCAACAATAGATATTTAATAAAGATGTATTACCTTTCAGTCTTACCTTTCCTTAGCTCAGATAAACTTTGAAGGTAATATGCTTCCAAACTATGACAATTTTCATGGTCAAAGACTGGCCTAGGGTCATAGGATCAAGAACTTCAAAGGATCACAGGGATCAACTAATTGAGCTCATCTTCCTGTTTTACAGGAGAGGAAACTGAGGCCCCTCCCTTGCTTTTCCTTTCTTTGCATCATTACTGAGAGGATCTTTCACATTTCTATTTACTTTACCCTATGTATCTGGACCAATGGAAAAAAAGGTTTTTTTGGGGAATTTAAAATTGGTTTCATTTAGAATAATACCAGAAAAGGGAAGTTAACTTGCCCCATAACAGGGAAACCTATGTAACAATTGAACTGTACCATACAGGTGAAAAAATAAGGGTTAAAGTTATTTTAAACAGTAGGTTAGAAATCTGGAACGATGCCCAGAGAGTTATAAAACTGTGCCTCCCCTTAGACCCAGCAATATGATCATTGGGTCTATTTCCTAAGATGATCAGGAAAAAGGAAAAAAAAAACGCTTTATGTTGTAAGAACATTTATAGCAGGTGTGTGTGTGTGTGTGTGGTGGCAAAGAACTAGATATGAAGGGATGCCCATCAGTTGGGAAATGGCTGAACAACTTGAGGCATATGATTGTGATAGAATTGTACTGCATCATCAGAAATGATGAGCAGATTAATAAAAAAAAAACCATGGAAAGACCTACATGAATTATGAAAAGTGAAATGAATAGAACCAAGTGAACATTAAATATAGCTATAGAATTAATGTTTGAAGAATAATTTGTGAATGTCCATCTCCATAGAAAAAACTAATAAATAGAAAGATGAAAGACATAGTTTATATATACACATACTTTTTTTGGGGGTGTGAACTGATGGCTTCTTTAGGGCAAGGAGGGAAGGAGATACCTGAGAATTTTAATGTATTTAACAACAAATAAAAAAAAACAAAAAAGAAAAAAATCCCAGTAGCTTAAAATGACACAGTGTTGGAATATTACTTACTATTATACATAAAATACCACTCTGGCATTTTTTGATTTTGATGAATTTATTTCAGAACTCCTTCTGATTCCCCATCTTGTTATTGAGGTGATCCTTGGTTCTTAACGGCTATTCCATAGGGTATCTGTTGGTTAGATCTGTCAACATAGAAAGGTTTTGAATACAGGCCCAAGGAATGGTTAGATAGCTGCCAGTTTACAACCAGTTTAATTAAATTTTAGAGTCCCATTGTTTATTTGACATGGACCTCAGAAAGTTGTCCAGGAGGTGATGAATTATTTTCATAGCCACTCAAAAAGACCATCTATTAAGGTGTGGGAGGATTAGGAGCTACACATGTAGAATAAATATTCATATGGATAAAATTACTAACCTTTGTAGCATTAAAATATTTTTATTTCATTAGATATTTCCCAATTGCATGTACATTTTTTTGAGTTTCAAATTCTCTCTCTGCCCCCTTCGCCTACATCATTGAGAGGGCAGGCAATATGATACTGATTTTGCATGTGAAGTCATGCAAAACATATCTGCATATTAGTTATGATGCAACACAATACAACCTCAATAAAAATAAGGAAAATAAAAAACGTATGCCTTTTTAATCTGCACTCAAGAGTTCATCAGTTCTCTTTCTGGAGGTGAATACTATTTTTCATCATTGGAGTTATCTTGGATCATTGTTTTGATGAGGGTAGTCCTTCATAATTGATTACCATTACAATATTATTGTTACTGTTTATATGATTTTTCTAGTTCTGTTCAGTTCACTTTTCATCAATTCCTATAAGTCTTCCCAGGCTTTTCTGAAATAATTCTGCTCATCATTTCTTATAGAACAATAGTATTCCATTATAATCAAAACCACAACTTGTTCAGCCATTCCCCAGTTGAGAGGCATTCCTTCAATTTCCAATTCTTTGCCGCCACAAAAAGAGTTACTATAAATATTTTTGTACAAATAGGCTTATTTCTCTTTTTTAAAACTTCTTCAGGATTGAGACTTGTAGTGATATTTCTAGATGAAAGGGTATGCACAGTTTGATAGCCCTAGGAGCCAGCTCCAAATTGTTCACCAGATTGATTGGGCCAGTTTGCAACTCCACCAGCAGTACATTAGTGTCCTGATTTTTCCATATTCCCTTTAGCATTTTTCCTTTTCCTTTTCTGTAATTATAGTCAATCTGATAGGCATTAGGTGGCATCCCAGTTGCTTTAATTTGCATTTTCTAATCAGTAGTAATTTAGAGTATTTTTTATGTGACTCTTGATATCTTTGATTTATTTGCCTGAAAATTGCCTGTTTACATCCTTTTACATTTATCAATTGAGGAATGGTTCATATTTTTATAAATATGGCTCAGTTCTTTACATAGCTGAGAAACGAGGCCCATAGAATCATAGAATCAAGAGCTAGAGAAGAATTTAGGGATCAGCTAGGAGAAATTTGCTATAATTTTCCCGTTTCCTGTTTTCCTTCTAATTTTGACTGTATTAGTTTTGTTTATGCAATAGCTTTTTAATTTACTGTAAACAAAATGATCATTTTACTTCCTGTTATCCTTTCTATCTCTTATTTGGCCATACACTTTTCCATTATCCATAGATCTGATAAATACATTTTCCCATGCTCCCCTAATTTACTTATTATATCACTCTTTATCTCTAAATCATTTAACCATTTTGACCTTACTTTGGTATACATGTGAGATTGGTCTATGTTAAGTTTTTTTTTTTAAACTGCTTTCCAGTTTTCCCAGCAATTTTTGTCAAATGGTGAGTTCTTACTACTGAAAGCTTGAATCTTTGGATTTATCAAAGACTAGATTATTATGGCCATTTATAACTGCATATTGTGTACCTAATCTATTCCACTGATCCATCATTCTGTTTCTCAGCCAGTACCAGATTGCTTTCATAGTTTATGCTTTGTAATATAGTTTGAAATCTAGTACTGCTAGACCACATTCCTTCACATTTTTTTCTTTGATTCTTTTGATATTCTTGACCTTTTGTTCTTTTAGATGAATTTGTTTTATGATTTTTTTTTAGCTCTCTTAAATTAATTCTTTGGTTGTCTGATTGGTATGGCACTGAACAAATAAATTAACTTAGGCAGAATGATCATTTTTTGTTATATTGGCTTGGCCTACCCATGAGCAATTAATATATTTCCAATTGTTTAGAGCTCTTGTTTTTTTGGGTGAAAAATATTTTGTAGTTGTGTTCAGGTAGTCCCTCAATTTGTCTTAGCAAGTCGATTCCCAAGTATTTCATGTTGTTTGCAGTTATTTAAAAATGGAATTTCTCTTTCTATCTCTCCCTGCTGTACTTTGTTGGTAGTATATAGAAATGCTCATGATTTATATAGGTTTATTTTTTATCATTCAACTTTGCTAAAGTTGATTGTTTTAATGGGGTTTTTAGTTGATTCTCTAGAGTTCTCTAAATATTCCATCATATTATCTTAAAAAATGATAATTTTTCCTTCAGTTTTTATTGTTATACCTTCAATTTATTTTTCTTCTCAGTATTATGCCTCATATTTCTAACAATGTTTAAATAATGACATCATCATCATCATCATAATAGACATCTTTGCTTCATTCCTGAGCTTATTGGGAAGGTTTCAAGTTTATGCCCATTATAGATAATGTTTGCTCTTGATTTTTGATACTACTTATTATTTTAAGAAAGGCTCTATTTTTGCCCTATGCTTTCCTTTGCAACTTAAAAAAAGTTTAATTGATTAGGAAAATTTTTCTATGGCTATATGATTCATGCTCTTTTCCTCCCCTCCTCCTAACCCCCTCCTGTAGCCAACACTCAATTCCACTGGGTTTTATATGTGTCATTGATCAAAACTTTTTTCCATATTATTGATATTTGCACTAGGGTGATCATTTAGAGTCTACATCCCCAATCATATCCCCATAAACCCATGTGATCAAGCAGTTGTTTTTCTTCTCTCTTTCTACTCCCACAGTTCTTTTTCTGGATGTGGATAACATCCCTTCTCATAAGTCCCTCAGAATTGTCCTGAATCATTGCATTGCTGCTAGTAGAGAAGTCCACTACATTTGATAGTGCCTTAGTGTATTAGTATCTGTGTGTAAGGTTCTCCTGGTTCTGCTCCTTTCACTCTGCATCAATTCCTGGAGGTTATTCCAATTCACATGGAATTCTTGAAGTTCATTATTCCTTTGAGCACAATAGTATTCCATCATCAACAGATACCACAATTTGTTCAGCCATTCCCCAATAGAAGGGCATCCCCTCATTTTCCAGTTTTTTGCCACCACAAAGAGTGTGGCTATAAATATTTGTGTACAAGTCTTTTTCCTTATTATCTCCTTGGGGTATAAATCCAGCAGTGGTATGACTGGATCAAAGGGCAGTCCGTCTTTTATTTATTTTTATTTTTTTTTCCATTTGAATTAGTTTATTTAGTCAATCTAGAACATTATTCCATGGTTACAATAATCACATTGTTTCCCTCCCTCCCCTACACCCACCCTTCCCACAGCCAACATGCAATTTCATTGGGTATTACTTGTGTCCTTGATCGGAATCTATTTCCCTGTTGTTGTTTGCACTAGGATGTTAATTTAGAGTCTACATCCTCAACCACATCCCTTCTACCCATGCATTCAAGTAGTTGTTTTTCTTTGGTGTTTTTACTCCCACAGTGTTTCCTCTGGATGTGGATAGTGGTTTTTCTCGTAGATTCCTCCAGGTTGTTTGGGGTCATTGCATTGCCACTAATGGAGAAGTCCATTACATTCGATTGTACCACAGTGTATCAGTCTCTGTGTACAGTGTTCTCCTGGTTCTGCTCCTCTCACTCTGCATCACTTCTTGGAGGTTGTTCCAGTCCCCATGGAATTCCTCCACTTTATTATTCCTTTGAGCACAATAGTATTCCATCAACAACATATACCATAATTTGTTCAGCCATTCCCCAATTGAAGGGCATCCCCTCATTTTCCAATTTTTTTGTCTCCATAAACAGCACAGCTATGAATATTTTTGTACATGTCTTTTTCCTTATTATCTCTTTGGGGTACAAACCCAGAAGTGCTATGGCTGGATCAAAGGGCAGACAGTCTTTTATCGCCCTTTGGGCATAGTTCCAAATTGCCCTCCAGAATGGTTGGATCAATTCACAACCCCACCAGCAATGAATTAATGTCCCTACTTTGCCACATCCCCTCCAGCATTCATTACTTTCCTTTGTTGTCATGTTAGCCAATCTGCTAGGTGTGAGGTGATACCTCAGAGTTGTTTTGATTTGCATCTCTCTGATTATAAGAGATTTAGAACACTTTTCATGTGCTTAGTAATAGTTTTGATTTTTTTAACTGAAAATTGCCTATTCATGTCCCTTGCCTATTTATCAATTGGGGAATGGCTTGATTTTTTGGTACAATTGATTTAGCTCCTTCTATATATGAGTAATTAGTCCTTTGTCAGAGATTTTTGTTATAAAGATTTTTTCCCCAATTTGTTGCTTTCCTTCTAACTTTGATTGCATTGATTTTGTTTGTATAAAATCTTCTTAATTCAATGTAATCAAAATTATTTATTTTACATTTTGTAATTTTTCAAACTCTTGCTTGGTCTTGAAATATTTCATTTCCCAAAGATCTGACAGGTATACTATTCTGTGTTCACCTAATTTACTTATAGTTTCCTTCTTTATATTCAAGTCATTCATTCACCCATTTTGAATTTATCTTGGTGTAGGGTATGAGATGTTGTTCTAAACCTAATCTCTCCCATACTGTTTTCAAATTTTCCTAGTAGTTTTTGTCAAATGGTAGATTTTTGTCCCAAAAGCTGGGATCTTTGGATTTATCATACACTGTCTTGTTGAGATCATTTATCCCATATCTATTCCACTGATCCTCCCTTCTGTATCTTAACCAGTACTATATTGCTTGATGACCACTGGTTTATAGTACAGTTTAAAATCTGGTACTGCTAGGCCCCCTTCTGCATTTTTTTCATTATTTTCCTTGAAATTCTTGACCTTTTGTTCTTCCAAATGAACTTTATTATAGCTTTTTTCAAATTCAGTAAAAAAGTTTCTTGGTAATTTCACAGGTATGGCACTGAATAAGTAAATTAATTTGGGTAGGATTGTCATTTTTATTATGTTAGTTCATACTACCCATGAGCAATTACTGTTTTTCCAATTATTTAGATCTAGTTTTAATTGTGTGGAAAGTGTATTTTATATTGTCTAGGGTGATTTTAAATGGAATTTTTCTTTCTAACTCTTGCTGTCAGGATGTGTTGGAGATATATAGAAATGCTGATGACTTATGTGGGTTTATTTTGTATCCTGCAACTTTGCTAAAGTTGTTAATTGTTTCCACTAGCTTTTTGGTTGATTTTCTAGAATTCTTTAAGTAAACCATCATATCATCTGCAAAGAGTGATAGTTTGGTCTCCTCATTGCCCATTTTAATACCTTCAATTTCTTTTTCTTCTCTAATTGCTACTGCTAGTGTTTCTAGAACCATGTTAAATAATAGAGGTGATAATGGGTATCCTTTTTTTTTTTAAATTTTAAACCCTTACCTTCCATCTTGGAGTCAATACTCTGTATTGGCTCCAAGGCAGAAGAGTGGTAAGGGCTAGGCAATGGGGGTTAAGTGACTTGCCCAGGGTCACACAGCTGGGAAGTATCTGAGGTCAGATTTGAATCTAGGACCTCTCGTCTCTAGGCCTGGCTCTCAATCCATTGAGCTGCCCAACTGCCCCGATAATGGGTATCCTTGTTTCACTCCTGATCTTATTGGGAAGGCTTCTAGTTCATCCCCAATGCAGATGATGTTTGTTGATGGTTTTAGATATATACTGTTTATTATTTTTAGGAAAGGCCCTTCTATTCCTATACTTTTTAGTGTTTTCAATAGGAATGAGTGCTATATTTTGTCAAAGGCTTTTTCTGCATCTATTGAGATCTTTGCAACTTTTTAAAGATAGAATTTCCCATCTACCCTGCCCTATATGGTTTGCCTTTGGTCAAAGGTGATAAAATTGAGAGCTGATCAGATCCACTAAAATTCAAATATTCTTGGTGGGTTATAGTTGAGATAATACTTCATACCTTAACAGGTATTATGAGCTGGCTTCTTAGTAAAAACATAAACTTCAGAAATGGAATCATAGATAGGCGGAAGGGCAGCAAAATTGGTACCAATTATGGTCTGAGGAATAAAGTGGAATTTTTATATCCTGAAGATAAGGTCATAGGTTGTCTTGAGAGTAGATAAAGAGTCCTAGAATGAAATATATGCAAAGGAATCACCCCATACTGCAGATGGGATCCTGAGAGATGGAGTTCAGGCTAATGAAAGACCTAGAAATCCCTTTCAATTGTTGTCTTACTTAGGGATGCTGGAACCTGCTAATGACTTGTTCAGTTGAGACTGATAAGGCTAGGTCACCAGGTAGAACCTGGACTTTGGAGGAATCCTTACCCAAGTCATGGCCTAGAGATCCCAAGATATCTTAGAATTTAGATCTGTTAAATGTTTAGCAAGTGCTCTTTTGGGGCATCTAAGTAGCTCACTGAATAAAGAACCAGGTCTAGAGGTGAGAGGTCCTTGGTTCAAATCTGGCCTCAGACACTTCCCAGCTGTGTGACTCTGGACAAAGTCACTTAATCCCCATTGCTTAGCCCTTATCATTCTTCCGCCTTGCAACTAATGTTCAGTACTGATTCCAAGACAGAAGGTAAGAGTTTAAAAATACACAAACTTGGCTTTTTTGGGGAAATAAAGTACATACTATGCACTTTAAAGTTTATTATTAACATTTATTATTAGGATTTTCCCCATTGTTTTTTTTTTAATTTTATAAAACCCTTCCCTTATGTCTTGGAATCAAAAGTGTATATTGATTCCAAGGCAGAAGAGTGGTAAGGGCTAGGCAATGGGGGTTAAGTGACTTGCCCAGGTCACACAGCTTGGAAGTGTCTGAGGTCAGATTTGAACCCAGGACCTCCCATATCTAGGCCTGGCTCTCAATCCACTGCACTCCCCAGATGCCCCTTCACTATTTTCTTAACTCTAGATAGTCAATGAATCACTAAATCAAGTCCTGATTTGTAGTATTTGCTTATTTCTAAGGTATAGATGTTCACACTGAAAATTTAACAGTCAGCTTTCTTTAACAATCAGCAGTCATTTTACAAATGACTAAACTGAGGCTGAGGGAAAAGTGAGTCCTCAATGAAGTGAAACATGGTTTCTAGGTTCTATATCAGTTATTTCCCCTATGCCACACAGGGAAGAAAGAGCTTATGGGCTGGGTGGGAATGGGTTAAGTAACAGCCACTTAAGATGTGCCTGTGTAGGGGTATACCCGTTCATCATGATAAGTGTCATAGCAAAATCAATTCTCTGTGTACTTTGGGGAATTACAACTATCATTTTGGTGTGATTTATTTGGTGTATAACACGAACATGGCTATTTGTTTCATCATTCTGAAAGTTCATCTAAAATTGCTTTGAGTTTCTGGTTTTCGGGGGTGACATGTCCAATTGTTATCTTCTCTCCTATGAAATATGGATCAAGGGATACATTGCTGCTGGCCTTAAGAGTTTCCTTTGTGGTTACCTGTTTTGGGTTGCAAGGGGAGTTTTATTGCTTTCAGTTCTCCCAACCCTGACTCTTTTTAGCAGTAGAGCTCAGAGGAAAAGCTAGTCTTAGCTTTCTCCTCTGGTGCCTCCTGGGATAATAATAATGATGATAATAACAAATGGCTCACATTCCTAGAGCGCTTTAAGGTTTACAGAGCATTTTGAAAAGCATTGTACCGTGTTGCCTCTCCCTTGGTACATTTTAAAGCAATAACTCACATTTCTAGAGCACTTCCAAGTTTACAAAGTGCCTTTCTCATAGTCACCCTATGAGGTCGATAGTGCAAGTGTTCTTAATTCCCATTTTGCAGATGTAGAAACTGAGGGTGAGAAGTTTGCTGGCTTCCTTTAAGTCCTAACTAAAATCCCACCTTCTATAAGAAGCCTTCCCCAATCCCTCTTAATTCTAGTGCCTTCCTTTTATTATTTATTTCTCATTTATCCTGCATATAGCTTACTTTGTTTGTATTTGCATGTTGTCTCCTCCATTAGATGGTAAACTCCTTAAGAACTGGGACTGTCTTTTGCATCTTCTTGTATCCTCATCGATTACCATAGTAGACATTTTATTTTTTAATATTTCATATTATATTATTAGTAAACGATTTGCAAGTGTTCCATCCCTTCTCCCATTCTCCACATCACAGAAAATGGACATGTTCATACAAATTATGTCTTTCATGTTTCCACCTTTTGATTCTTTGGAGTTAACATTTACAATTTATTCTTTGATAATTAAATCTGTAGCTGTATAGGATGTTCTCTTGGTTTTATTCATTTCTTTGCTCATTATCCCATGTAGTTTATTAAGCACTTAATAAATAAGTGACTTGTCCAAGGTCACCTAACTAGTAAATGTCTTGCCCTGATGTGAACAGGTGCCTCCTCCTCTCCATTTTGAGTTCCTTTTTTTTTCCGCTATAGTAGACTGTCTCTATTTCTCCCCTTGCAAAGTTTGGGGAATCAGCTCTTGAGATTTAAGAATCCCACCTGAAGTCTGGTTTAGACATTAATAGTCATATGATGATGATGACTAATAATATTAGTTGAAATTTGCTTAGCAATTTAAGTTGCATAAAGTGCTTTCCATATGTCACCTCATTTGATTCTCACAACTCTGTGAGGTATATACCAAGGTATAATTCCCTCTTTCCAGATGAGGATACTGAAACTTCTAAGAGTTTTTTTTTTCCCTCTGTCAAAATGGGAGATCCATTCATAGGAGTAGCCCCCTGTTTTGTGGCTGACTGTTCATCTGTACTCTGGTAGTCTGTTTCCAATGAATCTGAATGTGTGTATCTCATCTGGAATGCTGAGAGGACCCTAATTTCTTTTCATGGCCTTTTACCCCTATCTGCAGTTAGCTAGTCAGTTAACTAGTATTTAATAACTGTGTGCTGTGTGCCAGGTACTATGCTAAGCTTTGCAAAATGTGGATTGGTCTTAAGTCTTGTCATATCATAGATTTAGGGCAGGTAGGTGGCAGAGTAGACCTGAGTCCAATCTAGCCTCTGATACCCATTAGCCATGTGACCACAAGGAAGTGAGTTAACCCTGTTTGCCTCAGTTTCCTCATCTATAAAATGAGCTGGAGAGGGAAATGGCAAACCACTCCAGTACTTTTGCCAAGAAACCCCCAAATGGGGTCACAAAAAGTCAGATACCACCGAATAGCAACAATGGCGAGTGTTGTAAACTTTGCATTGGGCATTTCTGTCCCATACCATGTTGCCTTTATAAAATTTAATAGAGATAAATGTAAAGTCTTATAGTTGGGTTCAAAAAATCAACTTTATACAAATACAGGATGGGAGAGACATTGCAAGACAGCCATTTATGGGGAAAAGATCTGGTAGTTTTAGCAGAAAGCAACCTTGGCTTGGTCAACAGGATGATGAGGAAGCTAAGAAAGCTAAATAGATATTGGGCTGTATTGATACTTATATATTCTGTATATAATAATATGCAGAACTTATATACATGTTGTTTTGTCCATATAGAATGTAAGCTTCTTGTGAACAAGGATTGTTTCATTCTTCATAGTGTACTGCCAGTGCATAGCATAGTACCTCACACAGAGTAGGTGATTAATTAATGCTTGTTGATTGAATGATTAATGGATCCAAGCTTGGGTTTTAATAAATGGTCTTGGATTCTCCTTTCAACTCTGAAATTCAGTGATTCTAAGATTCTACTTATTACCCGAGTTTTCCTCTCAATTATAAACTTAAAGTGCTATTTCAAATGCAATAATATTTGTATAAAGTGCTTAGCACATTGCCTCGCATATAGTAACTGTATTATTAAATGCTTGTTCCTTCCTCTCTATAATATTATATAAATCTAAATATTATTCCTCTGAGTTAAATGGTTGTTTTTTTGTTGTTGTTGTTCAGTCATATCTGATTCTTTGTGACCCTGTAGACCATATCATGCTAATACTATCCATGGGGTGTTCTTGGCAAGGATATGGGAATGCTCTGCCATTTCCTTCTCCAAGGGATTAAAGCAAACAGAGGTTAAATTACTTGCCCAGGATCACACAGCTAGGAAGTGTCTGAGGCTAGATTTGAACATAAGACCTCCCTTCTCTAGGCCTTGCTCTCAATCCATTGAGCCACCTAGCTGCCCCCAGGATTGATTCTTTCTAAAGAGCAAGCTAACTGTACCCTCTCCCCAGTATTCACATTAGGCAAAGGAAGAAGGCAGTGATGTGCTGTCCACCCATATTATTTGATTTTTAGAAGACATTTGCTTTTTGGTGATGATTTACACTTTAGTGAAGGCTTGAGTTCAAGTCAAAGTATCATGGGATTTTAGAGGTGGAATAGACCTTAGAGAACAGTTTATCCTACTTGCTCATTTTATAAATGAGGAAGCTAAGACTCAGAAAAATTAAATGATTTAAGTTCACAAAAATACTTTATAGTAGATTTAAGATTTGAATGCTGGATTTTAAGAAAATTAATGTACTTTTTTCCAATTACATGTGATAATATTTTACTTTTTTTTTTTTTACAATTTTGAGTTCCAAATTGTCTCTCCCCTTCTCATTGAAGGCAAACAATCTGATAAAGGTTATACGTGTGCAGTCATGCAAAACATATTTCCATATGAGTCATGTTGTAAAAGAAAACACAGATAAAAATCCAAGAAAAATAAAGTAAAAAAATATGCTTCAATCTGCATTCAAATTATTTTCTGGAAGTGGATAACATTTTTCATCAGGATCTTCAGAATTTCTTTAGGTCTTTGTATTGCTGAGAACAGCTACATCATTCACAATCCATCATCATTACAGTGTTGCTGTTACTATGTACAATATTCTCCTGATTCTATTTTGTATCAGTTCATATAAGTCTTTCCAAGTTTTCCTGAAAGTATCTTGTTGAGTACTGGATTTGAAGCTACAGGACCTGGATTCAAGTGCTAGAGCTGATGAAATTATTATTATTTTTATCATTTAATATTTTATTTCCCCAATTATATGTAAAAACAATTTTTAACACTCTTTAAAATTTTTTTTCTGCTCCAAATTCCAACTCTCCCTCCCTCCCTCTCTCTTACCCTTTCTCTCTCTTTCAATATTAGTCATTTTATGGAGATCTCAAACAAAAAAAGAAGAAAGAACATAAAACATAGTAATGTTTTGGTCTGCATTCAGACTCCAGCAATTCTTTCTCAGAAGAGAGATGGCTTTTTTTTTTTCATGAGTCTCTGGGGTTGTCTTGGATCACTGCTTTGCTGAGAATAACTAGGTCCTTCACAGTTGTTCCTTAAAATTTTTGCTGTTACCAGCAATACAATGATCTAGGACAATTTTGAGGGATTTATGAAAAAGAATGCTAGCCACCTCCAGAGAAAGAACTGTTGGAGTAGGAATGCAGATGAAAACACAAGTTATCAGTTGTTTATTTGGGTATATATTTTGGGGTTTTTGGTTTTATAAGATTATTCACTTAAAAAATGAATAACATGGAAATGTGTTTTGTGTCATAATATAGATATAACCCAGAAAAAAATGATGAAAACATTTTTTGCTGTTTCTGGGTACTTCTGGCTCTGCTTACTTCACCTTGTATCAGTTCATGTAAGTCTTTCCAGGTTATTCCGAAATGATCCTGCTTGTTTTTATTATAGCATAATAGAATCCCATCGCAACCATATACCACAACTTGTCCAGCTATTCCCCACTGGATGGACATCTCCTCAAATTCCAATCCTTTACCACTACAAAAAGAACTGCTCTAAATATTTTTGTACAAATAGGGCTGACCAAATTATTTAATCTCTAGGTCTAAGTTTCTTCATCTATATAGTGCAATAGATCTCTAAAGTCTCCACTGGAATCCTAGGCCCTGGGTTTAAATTCTGTCCCTGATGTTTACCACCTCTTCACTTAATCTATCTAGTCTTCAGGTTCCTCCTTTATAAATTGAGGGAGTTAGGTTAGATATTTAAAAAAAAATTAAAATCCTCATCTTAGAATCCATACAGAGTATTTGCTCCAAGACAGAAGAACAGTGAGGGCTAGGCAATGGGGGTTAGTTAAGTGACTTGCCCAGGGTCACAGAACTAGGAAGGGTTAGATGGTTTTTAAGGGCTCTTGCAGCCTAGGTCTATGATCCTCTTCGGCCTTGGATCCTCTAAGGTGAGAAGTTGACAGAATGCTTGAATCTGACTTGTTAACAGAGGAGAATCATGGATGTCATGGAAGGGAGAACATTGGTGGATGGGAGAAACTGGGGCATTTGGAAACGCAGCCCTGGGGCAACAACCCCAGTGGCACACACTTGAAGGCAAGTCCCTTAGTGCTCCTTCCCCAGGGCAGGGGGCGAGAAAATCCCCTGAGTTATTTCAATTACATGGATGACTGGGGAGAGCTTTAGTACAAGTAATAGAGCCAGCTTTGGATTGACAGGTGGGGCTCCCCCGCCTCTCTTCCTGGGACTATTTAAATAGGCACCATTGACCTTCAAAGGGTGAGACATTAATGCAGGTGTTAACCCTAATGCCGTTCACTCAGGCCTGTCATTAGCACTTACACCCTTGACAGGTGCTTTCCGTCGCACCAGGAGGAAGGTCAGGACCTCAGACCTGCTGAGTTCCCCTCCCTGAAGGCAACACTTCAGGGCTGGCAAGCGGCCAGGCTGCATTTGGCCTAGCTTGGCCTCAGAGTAGGGAGGAGAAAGCAATGGTCTGGAGCTTCTCACAACTCAGGAAAAGCCTTTATGTCCATTGTTCTCCTATAAAAGAAGACAGTTCCTTTTTTTTTTTTGGTCCTCTGCCTCCTAGTATCTTTTCAGAAGGCTGTGCAAAGAGACCAGGGCCTCTGAGGCTATGGAAACTGAGGGTGGAAGGGAGGAAGTGGGGCACTGGGCCGTGCACTTCTCAATTGCTTCCTCTCTGCTTCCCCTAGTCTTGATGTTGACATTCCAGAACTTCTCAGCCCTCCCTTGTCCAGAAGGTCATGGGATACCTCGGAAACTGGCATCAATCCTCAAGCAGAAGGGGAAGCTCCAAAGGATCTGGGTAACTGTGTGACCTGGGCCAGTCCAAACCAGGTGCTCAGCCCATATCTCAAATGGAGGTAAGAGGCAAGAGAATCATAGGATGCTAGAGCTGGAAGGAACCTCAGAACATAGCATAGTACAGAGGACTGACTTTGGGACTAGGAGATAGGAATTCAAGTCCCCCAGCTCTGCTACTTACTTGCCTATGTGACCTTGGGAAAGTCACTTAGTTTTCCTTGGCTTCTGTTTCCTCCTTCCTTCCTTCCTTCCTTCCTCCCTCCCTCCCTCCCTCCCTTCCTCCCTCCCTCCTTTCCTCCCTCCCTCCCTTCCTTCCTCCTTCCTTCCTTCCTCCATCCCTCCCTCCCTTCCTTCCTCACTCACTTCCTTCCTTCCTTCCTTCCTTCCTTCCTTCCTTCCTTCCTTCCTTCCTTCCTTCCTTCCTTCCTTCCTTCCTTCCTTCCTTCCTTCCTTCCTTCCACTCATTCCTTTGATTTTTTTTTCAATTACATGTAGAAACAATTTTTTCCTGATCTTTTGCAGTCCAAATTCTCTGCTTCCTTCTCTTCCCTCTTTCCTTTTCAGGCAGCAATCTGATTTAGATTATTCCAGTGTCGTTATGAAATAAAGATTTCCCTATTCCTCATGTTGTGAAAGAAGACATATCACACATGTAAGAAAGAAACAAGGCAAAGAACAGCATGGTTCTATTTGCATTCAAACTGTAACAACTGTGGATAGCAATTTTTATCATAAGCATTGCTGATAATAGTTTTGTCTTTCATGCAGTATTTCAGTTACTATATATGATGTTCTCCTGGTTCTGCTCACTTCACTTTGCATTAGTTCATATAAGTCTTTCCAATTTTTTTCTGAAATCATCGCATTAGTTATTTCTTATGGTACAATAGTATTTCATTACAACCATATGCAATAGCTTATTTTGCAATTCTCCAATTGATGGACATCCCTTCAGTTTCTAATTTTTTGTCACCACAAAGAGAGTTGTTATAAATATTTTGGTACATGTAGGTCCTTTCCCCTTATCTATGATCTCTTTGGGATTGAGACCTAGTAGTTTTATTATTGGATCAAAGAGTAGGCACAGTTTTATAGCTTCTTGGGCTCCAAATTGCTCTCCAGAATGGTTGTATCAGCTCACACTTCTACCAACAGTATATTAGTGTTCCAATTTTCCAGCATCCTTTCTAACATTTATCATTTTCCTTTTTTTGTCATATTAAAAAATCTGATAGATGGGAGGTGGTATCTAAGAGTTGTTTTGATTTTCATTTTTCTAATTAATGGTGATTTTAGAGCATTTTAAAATAATACTATATATGTTTTTGATTTATTCATATGAGAAATGATTGTCCTTCTTTGACTCCATTTATCAATTGAGGAATGACTTGTATTCTTATAAATTTGCCTCAGTTCTCTATAAATTTGAGAAATGAGGCCTTTGTCAGAGATACTTGCTATAAAATCCCACCCCCCTTTATTTGTTTCCCTTCTAATGTTGGTTGCATTGGCTTTGTTTGTACAAAACCTTTTAAATTTAATGTAGTCAAAATTTTCCATTTTACTTCTCATAATATTCTATATTTCTTGTTTGGTCATAAATTCTTCCCTTAGCCATAGGTCTGACAGGTTATTTCCTCTTTCTGAAAAAAGGAGCAGGTTGGCTTAGCCTCTAATGCAGGGGTTCTTAACCTTTATGGTGTCATAGACCCCTACATATGGTTGCTTACATTTATAATTGACGGAAATGCAAAATTCTAGTTAGTAAAAATAAAGGAGTAACTATTTCCCAATCAAAGTTCATAGACTCTCTGAAACCTATCCATGGTCTATAGACCTCAAATTAATAATCTTTGCTTTCAGTTCTGTTTTAGCTCTAAATCTGTGATTTTATAGAATGTTAGAGCTGAATGGGAACCTAGAATATAAAATGTAGAATTGGAAGGGACTTGAAAATATAGAACATAGATTCTTAGAGCTAGAAGGGACTTCACATGTCACCTATTCCAATTCCTTCACTTTATAGGTGAGATTCTGAGGACCAGGGAAGAAATGACAATATCGAGAGGTCTTAGAGATGAAGAAATTTTCTAGAGATTATTTGATATTTGAAACAAGAGTAAGAAAGAAGCATTACATATAAAGGGGGATAAATAAAAAACCTTCAAATTTATGGTACCTTTAATTAAGATGTAATTTTTATTTTTTCTTATGTTATGAAATAAAAAAAGTTTGAATGGTTCCTAAATGTTAGCTAGAGGAGGAAACAGATTTAAAGTCCTATTTGACTTCTGTGGGAATGTCTTCATGCAGAGCTGTCCCTATTGATAGCTCTTTCTTTCTTTCTAGATATAATAGGAACCCCTGAGAGTTCATGGTTGTGCCATTATAGCCTGCTCAGGGATCATGGTATATGCTTGAAGAAGGATACCAAGTGCTAGATTCCAAGGACATTTACATGTATGCAGTTCCAGTCCTTGAGCTGATGAGAACCTTTTGTTGAGCTCTTATGGCAAAGCTAGAGACCAGATTAAGAGGAGTTGTTGCTCCTTTCAGAGATTGTACAATGAGCTCACTGGTTCCATAAACTCCTGGAAGACTCAAATGGAAAAGGAGACACTTTGGGTAAGTAGTATAGGTAGTATGGAAAGATCACTGAACCTGGAGTCAAGCAAACTGGGCTCCAATCCCAATGTCAACACTTCATTGAGCTGTTTGATCCTGGGAAAGTTATGTAATGTCTTCGATCTCTGTTTCTTCATCTATGTAATATCCCCAGTAGAATGCAAGCTCTTTGAAAGTAGGTGTTGTTCTTGTGTTTCTTTTGTCTGTTTATTCCCAGAGCTTGGCAAAGAGAGTAGGCAATGAGTAAATGAGTGTTGAATGGAACTTAATAGAATTAAAATGGAGATGTAGTATCTGCCTTACAGGGTAGTTGCTGTAGTGAAAATGTTTTACTCAGCTTAAAGTGTTATAAAAACATGAATAATGTTCAAGTCCTGGTTTTGCCACCAACTAGCTATGTGACTCTGATCAAGTCATATTGTCTCAGAGACCTAGTTCGCGCATCTAAAATAGAGGTAATATTTCAACTACCTATCTCAGGGTTGTCGTGAGAACCAAATGAGATAGTGTTTGTAAAACACTTTAAAAGTATATGTATAAAAACTGGATTATTGTTATTTTAAAAGGAGATGGAAGAAAAAGGCAATACTAAATCCAAAGGAATAAAATCCCCAATGGTAGAATTTTATGTATCAGCAGAGGAGATTCATGCTTTGCATAGGAAATTGAATAAGATTCTTTCCTTCCTCCCTGTTTTCAGGATCTATACTAAGGTTTTTGAAATGGCACAAAATATTGAGAAGACATTATCTCTGCCCCCATGACATTTACTATTTAATAGAAGGATAAAGAGTCCAACACAGAGAGCTTACATATAAATAAATTTACTGGATGAGTTCAAAACAACGACCTACCAAGTTTCCTCCTATTTTGAGATTCTGTGATTGATGGGATAATTTTAGTCAAAGGACTTCCTAGTTCTTCTAAAATCAAACCACATAAGTGACAACTTATTAGGCTTTGGGTAAAATAGGGCCTGCTAATAGTCTTCCCTTGACTTTGTCATTGTCATTTAAAGACATAAAAACCAATAGAATGTAAGCTTTTTAAGGGTAATGGCTTTTAATTAATGCTGAACTTCTCTCAAACCCTAGTTCTTGTTTTTTAAATGTCTTTATTTCACTTCAGTCACACACAAGCATAGTCATACCCTTGATCTTGCCATCAAACATAAGTGTTGCATTTTCATGATTAAGAAATCTGAAATTCTTTTTATCTGTAGCCTCCTATCATTCCATGTCTGTTCTATGTCCTATTCCTATTATTTGTACTCACCATGACCTCCAACTCCCCACCCCTTTGTACTTTCTCAAGCTCTAGCTCTGGCTCCAACTTTCTTCTTCCCTTCCCAAACTTGATCATATTGTTAACAAGGTCAATGTCATACTGTTCTCTACTGTTGAATCCCTTGACTCCCTTGTGCTACTGACATTCATGCCTTGCCAAAGCCCATCCCTGGATAATTTCCCTATCTGCCTCTTGTTCTACTCAAACATTGCTTAACAGAGCTGAAGAAAGTCACAAAATACAACTAACTGGGTCCACTATAAATTTATATTTTCTGTTTTCATTTGGGACCTCACAGCAAGAGTAATTCATTATTTCTTAATTGATTCTCTATTGCACTCCACATAGCTATTCCAACCTACTCATCCCTTCTCAAGATTCCCACCCTTTTAGCAGAAGACTTTGTTATATAATTTTCTGAGAAAATAGAGACCAATAATCATGAATTCTGTTCCCTCATCAAAACTCTTTAACATCATCCCCCAATATCTTATCCATTTCTACAGTCTCTACTGAAATGGTCCTTCTCTTCAACAAGGTCAACCTTTCTATTTATACTCTTTATTCCATCTGCCTCCCTTTTTCTTGAATGTTACTCCTACATTCATTCCTTCACTCTCCCACTACTTTCCAATTTTTCATCATCCTATTTATGTGCTCATTCGTTGCTAGCTATAAGCATATGAGGGTCTCCTCCATTTTTCAAAAACTCTCATTTGACCCTACCATTTCCTCAAACTACAAACAACCTTACTAGTTGCCTCTACTTTCTGTCTTCTCATTTATTTTTCAACTTTCAGGAATCCAAGTTTAAAACCTTTTAACTTAATTGAAACCACCCACTCCAAAGTTACCAATGATCTTTAGCCTATTCTGATTTCCCCTTTCATTCCTTAACCTCTTTAACTTCTCTGCAGCATATCAACACTATGGAACATCCTTTCCTCCTGGATAATCTCAACTTTAATTTTTATTTTCTCTCTTTCCTCTAATTTTTATTTTCTCTCTTTCTTCCCTTCTTCCTTCCTTCTGTGAAAAAGGAATTCATCTCCCTTTGTTTTCTTTGATGTAATTAATCAGAAACCTTTAATGTAATCCATCAGAAACTTGAAAATCCTTTAGCAGTGATTGCAAGTACAGATGCACTCTCAGAGAAAGGAAGTTGAAACCAATGAGACAGGAAATTGATCCCACAACCACTGCCCCCTTTAGCAGTGTCAGACAAGTTAAGGAACTATGATTGGTTCCTGAGATATGACATGGGAGAACTAGTGTGTGGAGAAAAATGTTTATAAGGTGAGACCCATCACGAAGTGGGACATTCTGATTAGAATTTGAACTCTGGTTCTGGTGAAAGGACATTTGGATTCCCATTCCTATTCTGGAGGGACTTGGATTCAGACTTGGGTATTAACTGAAGATTCTTGCTGAGGAACCTCTTACTCTGGACACTCTTGCTGAAGGGACTCTCCCACTCTCCTGGCAGGAGATTGGACCTCTGTCAGGGGAGATGGGGAAGGTGAGCTGGATTTCATTGGATAGGCAGTTAGGGTATTTAGCTAAACTGCTCCCTACTTCTTCCCTACATTTCCCTTTCTTTACTAGCACTACTTTGCTGCAATAAAGCTATTAGAGCTACTAACAGACTCAAAATTTAATTTTAATTCAACTGTAATTATTACAATTTGGCGACCACCCTTTTAACTATCACAATTTCATTTTAAAATCAATACTGTATATAGTTTCCAAGGCAGAAGAGCATTAAGGACTAGGCCAATGGGATTAATTGACTTACCCAGGATCACACAGCTAGGAAGTAGGTAAGGTCAGATTTGAACCCAGAATCTTCTATGTCCAGACCTGACTCTCTATCCACTGAGCAACACAGCTCTCCTAATTTCTATTTTTTTCTGGCTGTTCCTTCTCAGTTTCTTTGTTACATCATTATCCATATTCTCCTCTTTAACTATGGATATGTCTAAAGGTTCTATCCTGAGTTCTTTTCTCTCTCTTCATTCTTTTTTTCAGTGATATCATGAGCTCCCCTTGATTCGGCTATCATCTCTACACAAATGATTCTTAGATCTATCTATTCAACCCTTATGCCTATCCTGAGCTCTAGTCCAATGTCATCAACTACTTGTTGGACATTTCAAATCAGTCATCACATAGGCATCTCAAATGCAACTTATGCAAAACAGAACTTATTATCTTCTTCCCCTCTCACTTCCCAACCACCCCTCTTCCCAACTTCTTTCCTAGGGAACAATCATCCCACTCACACAGGTTGGTCAACTGAGAGTTGTCCTCAACTCCCCCCCCCCCATCTCATCATTGCCAAATCCTACTGATTCTTATCTCCACAATATTTTTTGCATATGTATCTTTCTCCATGCTCACATGGCCAAAACCTTAGTTCAGACCCTTATCATTTCCCACCTGGACTATAGTAATAGTGATATATCTGCCTCATGATTTTCCCCTTTCCAAATCATTCTCCTTATAGCTGCTTAAGTGATTTCTAAAGTGCATTTTACTTTAGTGGTTACCCTTTGCCTCTTAGGTCAAATATAAAAACTTCTATTTGATGTTTTAATCCTTCACAACCTGTTCCTGGCCTACCTTTCAATTATTATACATTAATTCCCTTAATGTACTTTTAAATCCAACCAACCTGGCCTTACTATTTCTCCCATACAACATTCCATCTTCCATCCCCCTTGCCTTTCCACAGGCTATCTCCTTATGCCTGGAATTAATTTCTTTTCTACATCTACTACTTAGAATCTCTAGTTTCATTCAGTGCTTAGATCAAATGCTACCTCCCACAGGAGATCTTATCCCGATTCCCCCAGCTACTAGTGCCCATGTCCCAAAATTACCTTAAATCTATTGTGTATATACTTATGTTCCATGTAATACTATACATATTTTCCATTCCACTAGATTGCCAACTCTTCTAGGGTAAAGATTGTTCCATTCCCTTCCCTTTCCTTCCCCTTATTTCCTCCTTCCCTTCCTTTCCCCTTTTTTCCTCCTCTCCTTTCCCCCTTCCATTCCCTATTCTCCCTTTCTCCCTCTCCCTTTCTTCTTCCTTCCCTCCTCTTCCCCTTTCTCTTTCTCTCTTCCAAGGCTGAGACCAGATTTGAACCTGGGACCTTCTGATGCTAGGTCTGGTGCTCTATCCATTGAACCACTTAGCTGTCCTTCTCTTTCACTTTCTTCTTCCCTTCCATTTCCCTTTCCCCTTCCTGCCCCTCTTTCTTTTCCCTTTCCTTTCCCTTGCCTATTAGAATTCTTAGATTCCTTCAAAGTGCAGATCAAACACCACTTTCTACATGAGACCTTTCCTCATGTCCCTAACTGATAGTGCCTCATTCTCATAATCATTTTGTGCTGATTTTGTACATATTAATTTGCATAGATGTTGTCTTATTGGATATAATACAGGCTCCTGCAGGGCAGGAGCTGGTTAATTTTTGTCTTTGTATCCCAAGTATCTAATATATTACCTGGTACACACTATGCTCCTAATAAATGTCTATTGATTGTTTAATTTCCTAGAATATGTTCAAATTAGCTATTATAACTGGAAATTCCAGGGTCTAGTGGAGTGGTAGGCTTATCACTCCTTGTTAGATGTTTTATTACAGACTATGTTCTTGAAATGATGTCCTATTTATTTACTTTTTGATTCTATGCTGTATAAACTCTGAATAAAATGTCCGCACATGCTTTTCTCATTTTATTGAGAACCAACTCCATTATGCCAAGGTTATCTGACAAGAGCTGATTGAAATATAAATATTAAATATTTTTGTACAACAAGGTCCTTTTCCACACCTCACCCCTTAACAAATCTCTTTGGTATATAGACCTAGTAGTGGTATTGTTGGATCAAAGGGTTTTGAGCTCTTTGGGCATAGTTCCAAACTGCTCTGGATCAAATCACAACTCCATCAGCATTGTATTAGTGTCCCAGAAATATTACAAAATTAAGAAGAAAGAGGGGGTTGCTAGTGGTTGGTGCTTGAGAGCTGACCTTTGATTGGAAAAAATAATTTATTAAGCACTTACTGCATACTAGATGCTATGTGAAATGATGGGAATGTTATTTTAATTCAAAGGAAAGATGTTCTCTATGTCCTCAAGGAGCTTATATTCTGATGGGGAAAAAAAAACCATAAAAGCGAAGAAAGAAAATAGAAAAGTAGTCAAGAGAGTCATGAACAAGAGCAAGTAGGTGGCTCAGTGGAAAGAGAGTTAGGCCCAGAGACAGGAAGTCCTGGGTTCAAATGTGGCCTCATATATTTCCTAGCTATGTGACCCTGGGCAAGTTACTTAACTCCAATTGCCTAGCTCTTACCACTCATCTGCCTTGGAATCTATACATAGAATCAATTGTAAGACAGAAGGTAAGGGAGTCAGTAGCTGAGCTGATTTAGAATTGAGCATGGCTGGTGTGGGTACTTCACCAAAGGAAGTTCTTTTGAGAAACTCACCAATTAGAGGAAGAGGCTTTAAGATTTAAAGACATCTCCACTGTGAGAAGGCAGCTGAATCAGAGGAGGGGAAAACAGGACAGAGAATTAGGAACTGAGAAAGGTTAGAGAGTGAATTTACAAATCCCTTGACAATGAGTTGGTGCTAGTCCTGATTTTGATTTCATGCCTGATACAATGGATTACCTAGTTCCTGGGGTTCAGATAAATAATTTCCTTAATAAAAACATATTAAAACCTCCAGGTCAAAGTAATTAAAAGCAGTTCACATGAAGGCAAAAGCAGATTAAAGCCCCTGTCAAGGAGATAAAAGCAGTCATCAAGGAAATTCCTTAATATTTCAAAAACTCACTACAAATGTCTCTCTATATTCCTTGTTCAAGGACCCATGCCTGGGTCCAAGGGCATCCTATTTTTTTCATTCTTTTATTTATTCATCCATTTATTAACATTCCTTTGGCTAAGGTTGATTTTTTTATATCCTTTTAAGTGCCCTCCTAGTTTTTTTCCTTTAAAAATTTTAATAACAATTTTCCATATAAGTTTTCCAAAGTTACATGATCCAAATTGTTTCCCTCCCTTCTTTCCTCCCCTCTCCTGGAGCTGTCAAGCAATTTAATATGGGTTATACATGTATTATCACATGAAACCTATTTCCATATCATTCATTTTTGTAACTGAATAAACTTATAAAACCAAAACCCCAAGACATATACTCAAACAAGTGATAAATCATACGCTTTTATCTGTATTCCTATTCTGACAATTCTTTCTCTGCAGGTGGATAGCATTCTTTGTCATAAGTCCCTCAGAATTGTTCTGGATCATTTTATTGCTGTTAAGTCTATCACATCTGATTGTTCCACAATATTGCTGTTACTATGTCCAATGTTCTCCTGGTTCTGCTTATTTCATTCTGCATCAGTTCATGTAAGTCTTTCCAGTTCTTTCTGAAATCATCCTATTCATTGTTCCCTTTAGCACAATAGTATTCCATCACCATCATATAGTATAATTTGTTCAGCCATTCCCCAACTGAGAGACTTCCCTTTAGTTTCCAATTCTTTGCCACCACAAAGAGAACAACTATAAATATTTTTTGTACAAGCAGGTACTTTTCCAATTTTTTTTTAAACCCTTACCTTCCATCTTGGAGTCAATACTGTGTATTGGTTCCAAGGCAGGAGAGTGATAAGGGCTAGGCAATGGGGGCCAAGTGACTTGTCCAGGGTCACACAGTGGGGAAATATCTGAGGCCAAATTTGAACCTAGGACCTTCCATCTCTAGGCCTGGCTTTCCATCCACTGAGCTACCAATTTATTTTTAAAAATCTCTTTGGGATGCAGATATAGTAGTGGTATTATTGGATCAAAGGGTATGTATTCTTTTATAACCCTTTGGACATCATTCCAAGTGGAAGGGCATTCTCTTTGGTAGCAAAGTTAACTTAAACTCTTGCATGTCTGCTCTGTAAAGTTTTGACTCAAAACAATAATTGTTGATGGTATGAAAGTTTAGGGATTAACTAAAACTACCCCAATTCCACTGCTGTCCTGGCCCCCCAAAATGCTGCCCCAGAGATAGAATCAGAGCTGAGGGCACTGATTTACTGAGAACCATAGAGAAAATGGAATTTACACTTCTGCCCCAATGGGATTTGTTGTACAAATTACCAGGGCAAGTGTGGAGCTCCCAAGTCCAGAGTTGTTTTCTGAACAGGATCAGGTAAATGGCTATCAGTGCCATCTGATGGTCAAATCTATAAAATGGAGGCATAAACTATTTGGTAGGGAAATTACTTTGCTAACATTTAAAGTGGCTTAAGACAGCGAATTGTTTTTAATGAGGTGGCTAGGTAGTGAAATTGGGCCCAGAGTCAGAAAGACCTGAGTTCAAAACCATCCTCAAACATTTCCTAGATGTGTGCTTCTGGGCAAGTCACTTAAATCTTGTTGCCCAGCCTTTACTGCTCCTCTACCTTAGAACCAATACTTAGTATTGATTCTAAGACAGAAAATAAGAGGTTAATTTTTTAAAGTGCTTAGCACATAGTATTTGCTGTAAAAATGCTTATTCCCGTTTTCTTTTCCCCTAATATCAAGGAATTATTGCTGACCAATATCCTCCACCTACAGGATCTTAGATTTAGTGTTAGAAACAACTCTTAGGGATTATCTAGTCTGGCAGTTCTTAAGTCTTTTGGTGTCAGGATCCCTATCTACTCTTAAAAATGAGCTCTGCTACCTCCATCAGGTAAGAACATTTCCATGAAGTCAATTGATTAGAGGCATGAACCAAATGTGAATGAAACCTAGACATCTTTTTTGAATCAATGAATCAAAGAACTTTTGTTTATGTGGACTATATCTATTGATATTAGCATATTAGAAATGAAAATATCTTAATTCTATTTTAAAAAGGGTTTTAAAAAATAGGCTCCATTGACCTTCAAACGATGAGACATTAATGCAGATGTTAACCCTAATGCCATTTACTTAGGTCTTTCATTAGCACTTTCTTATTTGACCTTGGGGACATCCTGAAAGGAGTTTGTTGACTCCCAGAGGTCCTTAGACCATACTTCCAAGAATTCCCAAGATAGTCCAATCCAAACCCTTTACTTTGTATATGAGAAAGCTGAAGCCCAAAGAAGTTTACCCAAGGTCATATGAATAGAAAGAAGAACCAGGATCCCTTAATATGATGAATAATAAAAATATTGTACTATGTATGCTTATTAAAATTGTCTCTATCATGTGTCAAGATACGACTGAACTTATTAACAGATTTTTAGAGGAGGAATTCTTAGCAGATAGTTGGTTATTTGATTTATGATTGTCTGGACAGGTCTGAAGGAAGTGACCACACTTATTGAAGAGCATATCTAGACTCATTTAGTTAATCTCTGGGCAGCTGTAGATTTCTGCCATTCATGAAGAAATGATACAACTACAAGTTGTATACTTAGTCAAGTACAGTTTTGTCTATGTGTGTGATATGGCAGAATTGTGGTCTGTGAATATGAATAAAGGGGGAGCTAAATACCTGGACTGTGCTCCCTTGTGTAAACTCAGGAAACATAATTAACTTCCATATTGATGAACACTGACTCGCTAATGGCTGGGAACACATAACTTGCTCATGAAATCCTCTGTTGATGTGTTACCTAATGCTCACATCTACCTCCAAGCCCAGCATCCCTTCTATTCCTTGTTCTTCAGGAACTTTGAGGGAATGTTAGGTCTGGCCATTGGTTGAGGTTCATAGGATTTAAAGCTAGAAGGAATCTTAAATGTTATTTAATTCCTTTGTTTTATTTATTTATTTAAAAAACACTTTTCTTCTATCTTAGAATCAACACTGTGTGTTGGTTCTGAGGCAGAAGAGTGATGAAAGCCAGGCAATTGTGATTAATTGATTTGCGCAGAGTTACATGGTTAGACAGTGTCTTAGGTCACATTTGAACCCATCTCCAGGTCTAGTCTTCTATCCATTGAGCCATCTAGCTGCCCCCTTTAATTTTACAGAATAAACTGAGATCCATAGAAATGATTTGTACAAGGTCATATAGAGAATAAATTATAGAGCAAGGATCTGAACCTAGGAAATAGGATTATAGTGTAGCACATGTTCTAGATTTATTCTTCCAAATTCCAGTTGGACTAGCAGTATGAGTTCCCAGAGGGCAGAAGCTACATCTCCCTTCAGGGTTCTAGGTTGTAGCCCTGGTATGCTGGAGGGTAGGTAGGTATCTTTCTAGCATTATAACTCATGAACCCCCACCAGAGTAGCCTAATTGATTTTCAGTTGACATCAATTAGTCAGCCAGACTTAATTAGCTTTAAAAAAAATCAATACCGTGGATTGGTTCCAAGGCAGAAGAGCAATAAGGGTTAGGCAATGGGGGTCCAGTGACTTGTTCAGGGTTACATAGCTAGGAAGTATTTGAGACCAGATTTGAACCACCATCTCCCATTTCTAGATCTTACTTTTAATCCCCTGAGCCATCTAGCTACCCTCTTAATTAGCTTCTTTAAAAGAGTAAATACTAAGGTTCTATAAGAAGAATAATTGGTATAAAACATCATTCTACCTCCAAAGTTTAAGACATACTCATCCATAAGTCCATTCAAAGTCCAGGGGAAAGTGGGCTCAAGCTTAGAGTGTATGTGGCGAAAGGGATAGCTTTCAGCCCCTGGAATTCCTTTTGTTGTAGATTTTAAGACTTTCTTGTTAGACATGGGGGAAGCTTTTCTGCTGGTGTCCTTGAAGAGATTTTTCAGCTGCCTTTCTGTAGTGAGTCTAGTTTATACTCAGATTCCAATTTAGGTACTCATCTGGGGACATTGCTAAGATATTGTTGGAAAAATCCAAATTTTCTGGCACAGGATCCTCTTTTGGTAAAGATATTGGGGTGGGGGTGGTGTAAGCTGAGTTTCTCTCCTTCTAGGGAGTTGGAATGACCCTGTCCCTGCTACTAAACTGCCAGATGCTCACATTCCCAGTTCTAAACCAATCTGCTAGTTTTATAAAAGTCCCAAAAGTCTTCTCAACTAACCAAAATATGCTAACTGTGTGGCATTGCTTTATTTCTTTCTTTTTTTTGTTTAACATTATTTTATTTGGTCATTTCCAAACATTATTCATTGGAGACAAAGATCATTTTCTTTTCCTCCCTCCCACCTCCCACCATCTCTCCCATAGCTGACGCGTGATTCCACTGGGTATCACATGTGTTCTTGATTTAAACCCATTTCCATGTTGTTGGTATTTGCATTAGAGTGTTTATTTAGAGTCTCTCCTCATTCATATCCCCTCAACCCCTGTAGTCAAGCAGTTGCTTTTCCTCAGTGTTTTTACTCCCACAGTTTGTCCTCTGCTTGTGGATAGTGTTTTTTCTCCTAGATCCCTGCAGATTTTTCAGGGACATTGCATTGACACTAATGGAGAAGTCCATTACGTTAGATTGTACCACAGTGTATCAGTCTCTGTGTACAATGTTTTCCTGGTTCTGCTCCTCTCGCTCTGCATCACTTCCTGGAGGTTGTTCCAGTCTCCATGGAATTCCTCCACTTTATTATTCCTTTGAGCACAATAGTATTCCATCACCAACATATACCACAATTTGTTCAGCCATTCTCCAATTGAAGGGCATCCCCTCCTTTTCCAATTTTTGGCCACCACAAAGAGCGCAGCTATGAATATTCTTGTACAAGTCTTTTTCCTTATTATCTCTTTGGGGTACAAACCCAGCAGTGCTATGGCTGGCACAAAGGGCAGACAGTCTTTTATCACCCTTTGGGCATAGTTCCAAATTGCCCTCCAGAATGGCTGGATCAATTCACAACTCCACCAGCAATGAATTAGTGTCCCTACTTTGCCACATCCCCTCCAGCATTCATTACTTTCCATAGCTGTCATGTTAGCCAATATGCTAGGTGTGAGGTGATACCTGAGAGTTGTTTTGATTTGCATCTCTCTGATTATAAGAGATTTAGAACACTTTTTCATATGCTTATTAATAGTTTTGATTTCTTTATCTGAAAACTGCCTCTTAGCCAGTACCAAATTGTTTTGATGACCGCTGCTTTATAATATAGTTTGAGATCTGGGACTGCAAGGCCACCTTCCTTTGTATTTTTTTTCCATTATTTCCCTGGATATCCTTGATCCTTTGTTCTTCCAAATGAACTTTGTTATGGTTTTTTCTAAATTAGCAAAAATCTTTTTTGGAAGTTCAATGGGTATGGCACTAAATAGATAAATAAGTTTGGGTAGGATGGTCATTTTTATTATATTAGCTCGTCCTACCCATGAGCAATTAATGTTTTTCCAATTGCTCAAGTCTAGTTTTAGTTGTGTGGAGAGTGTTTTGTAGTTGTTTTCATACAGTTCCTGTGTTTGTCTCTGGAGATAGATTCCTAAGTATTTTATTTTGTCTAAAGTGATTTTGAATGGGATTTCTCTTTCTAGTTCTTGCTGCTGAGCTGGGTTGGATATATAGAGAAATGCTGATGACTTATGCAGGTTTATTTTATATCCTGCAACTTTGCTAAAGTTGTTGATTATTTCAATTAGCTTTTTGGTTGAATCTCTAGGATTCTTTAAGTAGACTATCATGTCATCCACAAGGCATTGCTTTATTTCATCCAATGGATTTCAAGGTTTTTTAAGTTACTCAAGGAATTTTTAATCCTCATATAAGCCTTTGATTAATTGATTCAATAAAGATATCTAAGCCTCAGTCACACTTGGTTCATGCCTCTGATTGATTGACTTCATGGAAGTGTTCTCACCTGATTAATGGTACAGTGATTGATTTAATTTACTCCCCTTACCCCCCACTATATATAACACTATAGATCCATATTTGGAAGGGATTGTAGGGGGTCAAATAGTCTAACCTTCTTGGTTTATGAATGAGGAAAATGAGACCCAGATAGATTAGGTGGTTTTCCCATGGTTACATAGTCAGTGGCAGGTCCAGGACTCCAACTCCAACTTTGATTCCAAATCTAGCATATTTTCCATTGTACCACATCCCTTGCCTTAAAGGGTAGGACTTTTCTCACTATGCCATAAGCTTCTTCTTCTTTTTTTAAACTCTTACTAGGAAAATGGGGTTGTGACTTGCCCAGAGTCACATATCCAGGAAGTATCTGAGGTCCAAATCTTCCTGATTTCAGGCCTGGTACTCAGTCTGCTGGGCTATCTAGCTGCCCCTCCCATGACACTTTTTAAAAGAAATACCTTCTTGTCCTTACCTTGAGAGGCTGTGTGGTGCTATGGGTAGAGTACTGGCCCTGGAGGCAGGAAGATCAGAGTTCTAATCCAGCCTCCAATACTTACTGGCATTTCAGTTAACCTCTACTTGCCTCAGTTTCATCATCTGTAGAAGGAGGGTAATAATAACATCTATTTATCAGGATTATTATGAGGATCAAATGTTATATTATTTGTAAAGGGCTTTGCAAACCATAATGTATTATAGAGATGCTATTATTATCATTGTTATTTATTTTTATCATCTCCCCATTTCTGAAAGTGTAAAATTGTCCTAGGTAGATTCTTTCATTCAGTTTCTCAGTGGCACTCAATTTCCAGAAGGCACTTGGGCAGCCTGTAAGAGATTCTGAAACTTCTCTTTTCTAGAAGTGAGAGGAAGGAGGGAGGAGTAGTGAGTGGTGGTGCTTTCTCCTCCCTCCCCTTCCCCCCTCTCCCCCATCCCAACCTGCCATCCTCCATCCTCAATAATGGCTTGGCTTTCTTGGCTTTCTGGAGATTATAGAATTATAGGATCTTGGTGCTGGAAGGGACCTTAAAAGTAATGTATTCTAATCTCCTAATTTTATAGAAAACTAAGGTCTCAAGAGGGCATACAATATGTCTAAGACTTCTCAGCTAGTAAAAAGTAGAGCTAATAGTTGAATTCAGGTTTCTTCTGATTTCAAAACACATTTTTTTTTCCTGTCCACATTATCCTGTCTCTTGATTATTCCTGACAAGGAGGCCTCTCCTCTTCTCCCCTCCTGGTCCTTTCCCTGGCAATGGGGCCCTGGTGTGATGATGCTCTTTTGAACATGGCCAGAGATGGTTCTTGTCATCTCCTAAGATATCCTAATGAAGCTAGAAGGTTTGGAAATCATCTTTCTTTCATTTGGTGGTGAATGTTTTCCATGGCTAGAAGAAACAAGAAGAAGAGATAGCTTCTGAACAACAAATACATATGCATTTCTCTTCCCCCTCCCTCTTTCTCTGCCTTTCTCCCTCTCTTTCTCTCCCTCCCTTCTTCTTTCTGTCTCCCTCCTCCTCCTCCTCTTCCTCTCTCTCTCTCTGCCTCTGTCTCTGTCTTTCTCTCTCTCTCTCTTCCCCCACTTATTCTACAAGAACTTCTTCCAGAATCATAGACTCTTTGAGCTAGGAGAGATCTTAGAAAAGCACATACTGGAGAGATTGCTCATAAATAATGTCTATAACAGCAAGGATAACTCATATTTGTGTAATTCATCAAGGTTACAGAGTATTTTCCCAACAATAATTCTACAAGGTAGCTAGTATAAGAATTATTATTGTTTCCATTTTCTAAATGAGAAAACTGAGGCCCTGAGAGGCTAGGTGTTTTGCCCATGGTCACAGACATATATGGGCATTTATTCTCTCTCCCCCCTGACTATTCAATGATGTTAGTCTTTCCTGATGAAGAACCCCCTCTACCAGTTTAGATTAATTCCTTTTCTGTAGCTTAAAATCATAGAAAATTGCCTGAGGGTATGGAGAGAGTGACTTATTTAGGGCCATACAAGAAATATCTACGAGGCAGGATTTGAACCCAGGCCTTTCTGCCCCAACTAGCACTCTCTCTCCTAAGACAAATGTGTATGTACACATGAAAATACATGTGCACATACAAACATATGCATACATACACACACACAAGAAAACCCCCATTAATTATGGGCCACAATCAGATTACATATTTGGGAAAACATTGACTTTATTTCCAGACAAATAGGACATTTCTATTGATGTCTTTGTAGCTCATTTAGAAGATGGGATGAACTAGATGACCTAATGAAGCATCTTCCTTGAAGCATCCTGGGCAGATAAGCAGCTACTTTTATTTTGTAAAATCTCTAGGAAAAAAAAAAGAATGTCTTCAACAGCCCCTTGGGGAACCCATTACAGTGTTTCACAACCCTCTAGCTAGGAAGCTGTTGTTAATGTTTAACCTTAATCCCTCCTGCTGTAATTTAAGGCCCTTTCCTCTTGCTGAGTTCTCAGTGCAAATGGAGAGCAGCTGTTCACCCTCATCATCTGACATCAGCTATTTCTCAAGATGACCCCTATGAGCCAGGCCAGGGTTATTATCCCCACTTTGGTGCACGCAGTAAATATGTATTTATTGGAGAATGCTAAGGCCATAGCCTTGTTTGCTATTTTCTTTTGAGAAGCTTGGAGAATAGCAAGAGGTTTCTTTACATGCATGGTTTTGGTTCAAATACAGGCCCTTCCCAACAATAGACCTTCATCCCCCAATGAGATCTCTTCCTCTCCCTCTCCCTCTCCCTCTCCCTCTCCCTCTCCCTCTCCCTCTCCCTCTCCCTCTCCCTCTCCCTCTCCCTCTCCCTCTCCCTCTCCCTCTTCCTCCCTCCCTCCCACCCTCCCTCTCTGTCTCTGTCTCTCTGTCTCTGTCTCTCTGTCCCTCTCCTTCTCCCCCTCCCTCCCTCCCTCCCTCCCTCTCTCTCTTTCTCTCTCTCACTCTCTCTCCCTCCCCCCCCCCTTTCGGTTTCTCTCTGTCTCTGTCTCTCTCTGCCTGTCTCTCTTTCTCTGTCTTTGTCTCTGTCTCTTTCTGTCTCTCCCTCTCTCTCTCCCTCCTTCTCTCCCTCTCCCCCTCCCTCCTTCTCTGTCTGTCTGTCTGTCTGTCTGTCTGTCTGTCTGTCTCTGTCTGTCTCTGTCTCTCTGTCTCTGTCTCTTTCTCTCTCTCTCCCTTTCTCTCTCCCTCTCAGTTTCTCTCTGCCTCTCTCTTTTTAACCCTTATCTTCCAACTTAGAATCAATACTGTATGTTGGTTCCAAGACAGAAGGGCTAGACAATGGAGGTTAAAGGATTTGCCCAGGGTCACAAAGCTAGGAAGTGTCTGAAATCAGATTTGAATCCAGGACCTCCTGTCTCTAGGCCTGGCTCTCAATTCAGTGAGCCACTCAGCTGCTCCCTGAAATGAGATATTTTTAAAAATATTGATTAATTTAGAATATTTTTCCATGGTTACTTAATTCATGATTTTCCCCAAATCTCTTTCCTCCCCCTTCCTGAATCTGACAAGCAGTTCCACTGGGTTATACATGTATCATTGTTCAAAACCCATTTCCATGTTATTCATATTTGCAATAGAGTGATCTTTTAACATCAAAACCCCAATCATAACCCCACTGAACTATGTGGTGGATCATATGTTTTTCTTCTGTGTTTCCACTCCCACAGTTCTTCCTCTGCATGTGGATAGTGATCTTTCTCATATGTCCCTCAGTATTGTCCTGGATCATTGCATTGTTACTAGTAGAGAAGTCCATTATATTTGTTTGTACCACAGTGTATCTGTCTCTGTGTATATTGTTCTCCTGGTTCTGGTCCTCTCACTCTGCATCAATTCCTGGAGATTGTTCCAGTTCACATGGAATTCCTCCAGTTCATTATTCCTTTGAGCACAATAGTATTCCATCACCATCAGATACCACAATTTGTTCAGCAATTCCCCAATCGATGGACACGCCTTCATTTTCCATTTTTTGCCACCACAAAAAGCATGGCTAGAAATATTTTTGTACATGTCTTTTTCCTTATTATCTCTTTGGGGTACAAACCCAACAGTGCTATGGTTGCATTAAAGGGCAGACATTCTTTTATCGCCCTTTGGGCATAGTTCCAAATTGCCCTCCAGAATGGTTGGATCAATTCACAACTCCACCAGCAATGAATTAATGTTCTAATTTTGCCACATCCCCTCCAGCATTCATTACTTTCCTTTACTGTCATATTGAGAATCGGCTAGGAGTGAGGCTGTACTTCAGAGTTGTTTTTATTTGTATTTATCTAATCAGGAGGGATTTAGAACATTTTTTCATGTGATTTTTGATAGTTTTGATTTCTTCTTATGAAAACTGCCTGAAATGAGATTTTTTTTTTCTTTTTAAACCCTTACCTTCCATCTTGTAATCAATACTGTGTATTGGTTCCAAGGCAGAAGAGTGGCAAGGGCTAGGCAATGGGGGTTAAGTGACTTGCCCAGGGTCACAAGCTAGGAAGAGGCTAAGGCTAGAGTTGAACCTAGGATCTCCTGTCTCTAGGCCTGGCTCTCAATAAACTGAGCCACCCAGCTGCCCTGAAATGAGATCTTTTAAAAGAACTTTCTAGGCATGCAGCAGCCTAGAGAAAAGAAGGCTTTGGAGCCAGGGTGGGAGGGACATGATAGGTGTCTTCAAGTATTTGAAGATCTGACGTGTGGAAGAGAGATTAATTTGTCCTATTTGGCTCTAGAGGGTGGAACTGGAAATAATAGATGGGAGTTTCAAAGGGGCAAATCTCAGTTTCATGTCAGGAAAAACTTCCTAACAATTAGGATTATTCCAAAGGAAATTAGGATGCTTTGGTAGGTAGTGAATAGTTTCCTTTGCACTAGAGGCCTTCAAACAGAGGCTGAATTCCCAATGGTTAGGTGTATTGTATTCTTTTTCCAGTTTGTCCAGCTAGATAGATAGCCACTAACGGCTTTTCTAATTTTGTGACTGTTTACAGGGTATAAACACTTTATTTGTTGACCCCCTTTTTTATTATTACTCTCCAGCCTCCAAGAGGCTACTTTTTTTTCTTTTTTTTTTGACTCTTTTTTAAAAATTTTAAACATTATTTTATTTGGTCATTTCCAAACATTATTCACTGGAAACAAAGATCATTTTCTTTTCCTCCCCGCCCCCTCTCCCACCACCTTTCCCTCTCCCATAGCCGACCCATGATTCCACTGGTTATCACATGTGTTCTTGACTCGAACCCATTTCCCTGTTGTTGGTATTTGCATTAGAGTGTTCATTTACAGTCTCTCCTCAGTCATATCCCATCCACCCCTGTAGTCAAGCAGTTGCTTTTCCTCAGTGTTTTTACTCTCACAGTTTATCCTCTGCTTGTGGATAGTATTTTTTAGATCCCTGCAGATTGTTCAGGGACATTACACCGCCACTAATGGAGAAGTCCATCACCTTCGATCATACCACAATGTATCAGTCTCTGTGTACAATGTTTTCCTGGTTCTGCTCCTTTCGCTCTGCATCACTTCCTGGAGGTTGTTCCAGTCTCCATGGAATTCCTCTACTTTATTATTCCTTTTAGCACAATAGTATTCCATCACCAACATAGACCACAATGTGTTCAGCCATTCTCCAATTGAAGGGCATTCCCTCCTTTTCCAATTTTTGGCTACCACAAAGAGTGCAGCTATGAATATTCTTGTACAAGTCTTTTTCCTTATTATCTCTTTGGGGTACAGACCCAGCAGTGCTATGGCTGGCACAAAGGGCAGACAGTCTTTTATCACCCTTTGGGCATAGTTCCAAATTGCCCTCTAGAATGGCTGGATCAATTCACAACTCCACCAGCGATGAATTAGTGTCCCCACTTTGCCACATCCCCTCCAGCATTCATTACTTTCCATAGCTGTCATGTTAGCCAATCTGCTAGGTGTGAGGTGATACCTGAGAGTTGTTTTGATTTGCATCTCTCTGATTATAAGAGATGTAGAGCACTTTTTCATGTGCTTATTAATAGTTTTGATTTCTTTGGCTGAAAACTGCCTGTTCATGTCCCTTGCCCATTTACCAATTGGAGAATGGATTGATTTTTTGAACAATTGATTTAGCTCTTTGTAAATTTGAGTAATTAAACCTTTGTCAGAGGTTTTTATGAAGATTGTTTCCCAATTTGTTGCTACCCTTCTGATTTTGGTTACATTGGTTTTGTTTGTACAAAACCTTTTTAATTTGATGTATTCCAGATTATTTATTTTGCATTTTGTAATTCTTTCTAATTCTTGCTTGGTTTTGAAGTCTTTCCCTTCCCAAAGGTCTGACATGTATGCTATTCTGTGTTCGCCTAATTTTCTTATAGTTTCCTTCTTTATGTTCAAGTCATTCACCCATTTTGAATTTATCTTGGTGTAGGGTGTGAGGTGTTGATCTAAACCTAATCTTTCCCACACTGTCCTCCAATTTTCCCAGCAGTTTTTATGAAATAGTGGATTTTTGTTCCAAAAGCTGGGATCTTTGGGTTTGTCATATACTGTCTTGCTGAGGTCGCTTGCCCCCAGTCTATTCCACTGATCCTCCTTTCTGTCTCTTAGCCAGTACCAAATTGTTTTGATGACCGCTGCTTTATAATATAGTCTGAGATCTGGGATTGCAAGGCCCCCTTCCTTTGTATTTTTTTTCATTATTACTTTTTAACTTACTTTGTTCTGTGCCTTTCATAGAGCCTTGGTAAGAGGGAGATGAATAAGGGCTCATTTCTGTAATGTTTTAAGGCTTACAAAGTAAACTTGCTCTCATAACCACTTTGTGATATAAATTGTGTAAGTATCACTAGCTCATTTTGTGGATGAAGAAACTGAGACCCATAGAGGGGAAGGGAGTTGCTATAACATCACACAGCAAGAGTCAGAGCCAATATTTGACCCCGTGTCTCTTCTGAATCCCAGTCAATAAATCTTAGCAGGTCTACATGTTGAAAGTAAGTTGATTTTATGGATGAGGCTCAAGACTGAGCCATTCAGCTTTTAGGCAACAAGTGCATAGAAGGGTCCATGTTAGATTTGGTGGAAGAATATTAGAATCATAGATTTATGATAATTCATGTATAACCCCAATTGAATTGCTTGCCAGCTCTGGGAGGGGGGAGGATGAAGGGAGGGAGACAATTTGGATTATAAAATTTCAGAAATCTCATGGAGAATTTTATTAAAATACATTTTTAATTAAAAAAAAGAATCATAGATTTAGATCCAGAAGGGGCTTCTCAGGTTGTCTATTTCCAAGTACTCATTTTATGGATGAAGATGAAGAATGAGGAAGGTAAAATAAATTGTCCCAACTTGGTATCACATAGCAAGCAAGTATTTGAACATTAGTCTAACTAAAATACAGGATTCTTTTACTGTAACACATAGTTTCCCATCCAATTTAGAAATCTTCTCTTGGGTTTAGTTTCTGGGAATGTTTTTTAGCCATGGAAGCCAATGACTCTACAGGAAGAAAACCTAGATTCCCTGTGGCCTTGAACTTCAGAAGTGGGTACATGCAGGAAATCACAAAGATGCTTTTCCAGACCTGTTTTAGGGGCCCTGATCTCAGTCCACTTTGACTCTGCATCCAGATTTCTTAGTCAAAGGGAGGAGGTAACTCAAGGCAGATGCTTGGTATTGGATACACAGAGTTAAAGGATCATAGCTTTGGAGCTGTGAGAGACCTGAGGCACTCACCACCTCTATAAAATCTGTTGCCAACTTTGGTTGATTCTCCCTCCACAACATTTCTCAACATCCATTCCCCTTTTCTCGACTCACATCAGCACCACCCTTGTCTAGGCTCTCATCACCTGTCACCTGGAATGTTTCTTTAGCCTCCTAATTGGGCTCCCTGCCCTGTCTCTCCCCACCCCAGTACAGACTCTGCACAGCTGCCAGAGTAAAATTCTTAGAGTCCTTCTCTGATCCGGTCAGGGATCTAAGTGCTCAAGAAACTTCAGTGGCTCCTGTGCTCCTCTAGAATAAAGGGAAAAAAAACCAAACTTCTTTTGTTTGACCTTTACAAGCTCTTCACCATCTAGTTTCAACCTACCTTTCCAGTCTCCCTACACATTACTTTCATCATGCACTTTATAGTCCATTGTCAACTGGTTTACCTGCTGTTCCTCTCTCTCAGTCCATCAAATCCCATCTCTATCTTTGCAAAGGACCTTCCCTCCCACCTGAAATGCAAGTTTTCTTTACCTTCACATTTTGGAATCACTGTTCAGTTATGTCCGACTCTTCGTGACCATATTTGGGATTTTCTTGGCAAAAAAAGATCCTGGAGTGGATTTCCATGTCCTCCAGCTCATTTTACAGATGAAGCAACTGAGGTAAATAGTCTAGCTAGTAAGTGTCTGAGGCTGGATTTGGATTCAGATCTTCCTGGTTCCAGACCTGGCCCTCTAACTTTGGCCCCATCTAACTGCCTAATCTCTAGTCTCCTTCAAAGCCCAGCTCAGGACCACCTCTGACAGGAGACTTTTCCTGATGCCACCAGCTGCTACTTCATTTCATCCCAAATTACCTTAAATTTACCTTGTGCCCTTTGCATCTACTTATTTTTGTATGTGTTGTTTCAACAATTGAATGTAAACTCCTTGAAATTGGGGATTGTTTTATCCCCCTCCCCAAACCTTGCAATCAATCCCCAAGCATTCTATTATGCTCTAATTCTATTAAAGAGAATTTGAGAATTTGAGCTATTGAGAGCTAGATTCTAGAGAGACAGACATGAACTGCTTCTGCTGTCATGAAGCTTACATTCTCTGAGTGTAGAGTGCTTAGCACATATTAGGTGCTTAATGAATTAAGTTAAATTTATTAATAACTTAAGTTGATTAATTAGAGATTAACTACTTTAAGCCATTAATTAAAAAAATCCTTTCCTTCCATCTTAGACTCAATACTTTATATTGGTTCCAAGGTAAAAACATGTCTGCCTTAGAACTAGTACATAGTATTGATTCCAAGAGGGAAGGTAAGGGTTTTATTAAAAAAAAAAGGGTGTAAGGATTAGGCAATGAGGGTTAAGTCATTTGCCCAGGGTCACACAGCTGGGAAGTGTTCAGGTCAGTTTTGAACTCAGGACCTCTCATCTCTAGGCCTGGTTCTCAATCTACTGAGCTGCCCCCTATACATATACTTTAAAAACTTTTATAACTAAGACAGAAGGGGAAGGTCAAGGCAAATAGGATTAAATAACTTGCCATCTTTTCAGCTATAGGAATCTATGGTTCTATATCAAAAATATCAAAATTCTTTCCTTCCATCTTGATTCCAAGACAGAAGAGTGGGTAAAGACTAAGCAATTGGGGTTAAGTGGCTAGGAAGTATCTGAGGCCACATTTGAACCCAGGATCTCTCCTCTCTGGACCTAGCTCTCAATCCCTGCTGCCCCTACCCATTCATTTTTACCGAGGAGGAAATGGAGATCCAGAGAGTTTAAGTAAATTGCCCCAAATGAATCTGGTAGAAAAATAGCAAAGCTGAGCTTTTAGAAGACCCCAGCCCTGTCTTTTCCCATTCCTGACCCACATAAAGCAGTACACCCCTCCTTGCGGGGTACACATGTTTCCTGGTTGATGGGTCCATATATGAAAGAGCAGGTAAGTGAGCATGTTGAGGGCTCGGAGAGGCCATGCTTCCCTCTGGACTGATCCCTGGACAGATCCTTTCTTCTTTTTTACAGCGTTGCCCCAGGTTTCAGGGGGATGGTCAGCCGGTATGTCCTTTCCCCCCATTCCCCCCACCGAGCCAGGGTAGCCCAGAGAGGCTCCTCTGGATGAGAGGGTTTTAATGGCTCAGCAGGTCCCAGTGAACCTGAGACCTCCTCCACCCCTTTCCTGCAAAAGACAGCATTCCTGCCCATAAACCCTTCCCTTTCAGGGCTTATGGGTTGAGCTGTTCTTGATGCTTATCGAGAGAAGTGATCAAAGCTTCCCGAGGTTGTAAATCTCTTTCTCTGCCTGTCAGGCTGGAGTACCGCAGGAGAACAGGGTTGCAGGCCCCTCAGGCTCCTAAGGGGAAAAAAAATCAGCTTCCTCCACCCACCCTGAGCCCTGCCAAGAAGCTGTCCAGCCAGGAGGAGCCTGCTGCCTGGCTTTCTGTAGTGGCTACTTCCCAGACTTGGGAAACTTCTCCTTGTGGCATTTGAGGAGGGAGAAGAAGCCGAAGCACTGGACGAGTCAGCAGGTGGGAAACTAGGAGAGGAAATGGTCCTTCGCGGTCACCCTTGGTTTGCCCAGCTGTGGGAGCAAGTTTGGTGCATGCCCCTCCACATTTGGGCAACTCCCCGTGCGGAGTGCTAAAATATCGGAGCTGGAAGGAACTTGGAAAGGGAATCAGAAAACCCGGATTGGAATCCAGGCGCTGCTCTATTTATTGGCATTGGGACCTCCGGCAAATCACTTCACTTCCTTAGACCTGGATTTTATCATCTGTAAAGTGGGGACAGAAGAAACAGCAGAGCCGCATGCTCATGGCTTCATGTGGATCCTAGTTTCTGAAGACTGGAAAAGGCATTGGTTGGCGGACGGGCACGTGATAGGTGTCAGTAGGATGTAACATTTACAAATGAGGATTTACATAGTTGAGGAAAGGTTTTATTCAAAAATCAAAGAGCACAAGACACCGGGTGTTATTTATTCAGAGTGAGGGATGACTGATTGACAAATGCTTTGCTCCACTGGTATCCTCTCATTGTCAAGAGAAAATGAAATAGCACTTGGGGTGGATTCCCTGTGTCACATTTAGAGGAGGAAGCGATTTGGAATTGAACAGACTGACATGTGTGGTTGATTTTTTTTTTAACCCTTACCTTCTGTCTCAGCATCAGTTACAAGACAAAACCCTTACCTTCCATCTTAGAATCAATACTATATTGGTTTCAAGGCAGAACAATGGTAAGGGCTCCATAATAGGAATTAAGTGACTTGCCCAGGGTCACACAGCAAGGAAGAGTCTAAGGCCAGATTTGAAATCTGTATCTCCCATCTCTGGGGTCCTCTCTCACTCCACTGAGCCACCTAACTGCTCCTCAGTATGGGTTTTAAGACAGAAGAGTGGCAAGGACTTGGCGATTCCGGTTAAGTGACCTGGCCAGACTAGGTAGTATTTGAGGTTATATTTGAACCCCAATCCTCTACACTGTGCCATGCTTCCTAGCTGCCCCTGTGGTTGACTTTCAATCCATCTCACTTGGAGGGTATTACCCACATTGACAATCTCAGAACCTACCTGGAGTATAATTTCATTTAATTTAAGATTGCTCTATGGGTAATTTTTTATATTTCTGGCTCTTGTTTTTCTTTTATGATTTTACAAGTCTTTGTGATGCACTAAAAATAAAAACAGACACATTAATGGCTTGTTTTTATATTTCAACTTTCAAATAGAAATTAAAATGTTAAAAACAACTTGTAAATAAAAGAATAGGGTGAATCTGTTTTCCCTTTAAGAGACTGAAACAATCAAAATAACATTTTTTCTCTGGTAGAATACCCTATACTTTTGTTTGTTTATTTTTAAGTCGCAAACTCTAAGGAAAGGCACCTAGAGTCTCATTGCCTAGGGGCCAGAAGGAGCCTTAACCTGTCAGTGAATGAGGCATGCCTCTCCTCTTGCCACCATAGACTAGCTTAGGTGGGAGAAAGAGCTTTGTTCAGACCATTGCTCTTAAAGATGAGTCAAATGCTTAGCTCAATGACCTTTGGGGGTTAGTAGCTTAGGTGCTATTATCCCATTTTCCAGGTGAGCAAACTGAAGCTAATGGAGATTAAGGAACTTGTCTGTGGGCCACTGACTCCCTAGTCCAGTCCTCTTTCCCCTTAGCACTTCCTTGAAGTCCAAGCAAGACCCATCCCTTTCCAACTGTAAGGGAAGTGTGGGCAGACAGGCCAGGAATTTAGGCACAAGATCTCAGGAGAAGGAGAGTATATATGAATTTCGCTGGTCCCCTGTTACAATGGGTGTGGAGAAGTAATGAACTCCTTGGTATCTGCTCTTGTCAGAGTTGAGCATGACATATTCACAAAAGGTACCTTTTATAGGTGGGAAATTATAGGTGCTGTTACTTCAAAGGCTTTGGCAAGTAGGGCTACTCCTTTGATAAATGACAGTATTATTAATGGTGATTTATTGCTGGGGCCAATTTGACAACAGAAAGAACCAGTTCCCCCACTCCCCCTGGCCTCCACCTTGATGTTTTTAGTTGTTTTTTTTGTTTGCTTTTTTTTTTTTGGCTGTGGAATAACCTCCCTGCCTAAGGAGGCTGGGGCATCTGTTTAACTCACACAGTGAGATACCTGCCTTATTAACTTGTCATCATGTGTCATAAAGTTTAGTGAAATGCTGGCAGATTGTAATCCTAAACAGGGCAATTACCCTATTATTAAAATGGCTCTTTTTTTTTTTTCTTTCTGTGAACTCTCCTCCTACTCCTGCCTTCTTTTCTAGTTGGCCTGGCTCTTACCTCTGTTTTACCTGCTTGATGAGTCACTGGAGCTGAGCTAGTCTCTGCTTTGGAGCAGAAATGTGGCTCCTTTCATACTGGGGCTTTGAGGAAGAGAGTATTATGGGAAAGCTAAATACCTTGCAGTTACTGATTGGTGTGAGGGTATTGTAAATAAATAAATATTGTAAACACTAAAGGTATATTATAAAAGAGATTCCTATTCTGGTGGTTGTCAGACCAGTTATTCTCACTTTTTTTTTTTGTCTCTGGATCCCTTTATACTCTTTAAAAAATTAAATTTATATTTTCAGTTACATGGAGAAACAGTTTTTGACAATTGTTTTATGACATGTTAGGATTCAGATTTTCTCCCTCCTTCTCTCTCTCTTTCCAGAATCTGCTCTATTTTTTGGCAGTGGGACCTCAGACAAATCACTTAACTTCCTTGGACCTGGATTTTGTCATCTGTAAAATGGGAACAGAAACAACAGCAGAGCCATGCAGTTATAGCTTCATGCAGATTCAAGTCTCTGAAGAATTGAAAAGGTGTTGGATGGCAGAGAGGCACATAATAGATATCAGTAGGAAGTAAATAGTCTAATAAAGGTTATACCAGTACTTACATGCAATATATATATATATATATTTCCATATTGCTCATGTCATGATAAAAGACATATCACATATACAATAAAAAAAATCTCATGAAGTAGTAAAGTGGAAAATGACATGCTTTCTGCTTACTTCATTGCAATAGTTCATGTAAGTCTTTCCAGGTTTTTCTGTTCATCATTCATCATCATTATAATAGTTTTCCTTTACAATCTGTTATGAATAAAAATTAATCTTAGAGACTTTATACTAAATTCATAAGTATTTATTAGTAAAGAGAAAGAAAGAAATAAGGTTTCTAGACTTTCTAACTTAGAGTAGGATAGGTCCTGGATCTAGCCCAGTGTATTTCCCTCCATGCCAGATAAGAGCCCCCCTGGGATGGTTCAGAGAATGGCCAAGAGAGGGACAGAAACCAAGAGACCTCATGAGCTTCCCACAATGGCTTTTCTTTTGAAAAATTTACTTAATTATTCAAATTAGAACATTTTTCCTTGGTTACAAGAATCCTATTCTTTCTCTCCCCTCCCACCACACCTTCCTGTAGCTGCTGTGCAATTCCATTGGGTTTTACATATGTCCTTGATTAAAACCTATTTCCATATTACTGCACTAGGGTGATCATTTAGAGTCTACATCCCCAATCATATCCCCAATCGAACCATGTAATTGAGCAGTTGTCTTTCTTCTGTATTTCTACTCCCACAGTTTTTCCTCTGAATGTGGATAATGTTCCACAATGGCTTTTCAAATCCTGTCTAAGCCCTTTCCCCAGAACTTTTCATTGGTCCATCAGGACTTTTGCTGGTCTTGCTGGCAGCCCTGACATGCAACTCTGTGATTCCAATGTTGACTCTTTCTGGGACTGGACTGACTTGGAGTTCCCCATGATATTTGATTCACACAGACCATATACCACAACTTGTTCATCCATTCTCCAAGTAATGGGCAACCCCTGAGTTTCCAACTTTTGTCACTTCAAAAAGAGCTGCTTAAATATATTAGTACAGGTAAACCTTTTTAATTTCATGTAATCAAAATTATCCATTTCATTTTTTGTATTATTCTCTGTCTATTTGGTCACAATCACTTTACACTTAAAATTTTTTGATTATCTCCCAAGGAACTTTTGTTTAGGTGTACTATATCTATTGTTATTTACTCTATTAGAGATTAAAATGTCTTAGTATTATTATGAAAATAATAATATTTTGACCTTCCTGACTCTTAGTGGTCTTTGGGCCACACTTTGGGAGCTAGACTTTGAAAGGGACCCAACTTCCTTCAAGGTACTTCCCTCCCAACCCTGAGAATCTGTGCTTCTGGATTGAGTCAAGGGAGCACCAGTGATCTAGAATGAGAAAAGAGCTTTGGTGGAGAGAAGAGGCTTGAGTTACCCAGTCTTTTCTATATGCCATATCCCCTTCTAGATAGTGATCTCCAGAAGAGCTATCTTTTTTATTTTCTCCAGAGCTAAGCATAGTGCTCTATGGGAAATAAATGTTTATGAACTTATTGTAGGTTGATAACATGCATTCTATTAACTATGTGAGGATGATTGTATATGTGAGACGATCAATAGTGTATACAAGCAGATTATTCACATATAGACACACATGTACATACATTACATATATGCATATATCACATATATAAAATATAAATGCATATAATATGTCCATATCTCTATCTGTATCTCTATTTCCATCTCTATCTAACATATATTTTGGTCAGGATCTGTGATTTCAATAATATAATACCTTCCTAGTATAGGAACTCTTCTCATAAATGTAGATTGGCAAGTTCTCTTCCATTAGAACATTCTTAGAAAATTTCCTGGTGGCCCTGAGAAATTAAGTGACTTTTCCATGGCCACACAACTAGTATTTTAATTCTTATCAGTCATATCTGACTCTTCTGGACCTCTTTTTGGGGTTTTCTTGCCAAAGATACTGAACTGGTTTGCCATTTCTTCCTCAGGCTCATTTTACAGATGAGAAAACTGAGGCACACAGGGTTGAGTGACTTGCCCAGGTTCATACAGGTAGTAAGTGTATGAGGCTAGATTTGAACTCAGGTCTTCCTGACTCAGGTGCTAGCATTCTATCCATTAAGACACCTAACTTCCCTTAGGTTATTCAGGACTTATTTAGGTCTTCTCAAATCCAAAGCTGGCCAACTTTTGTGCACTCTAATATGCTGTCTCCTTTATAAGCTTGTGTTTGCAACTGAAATGGAGAATTGGAGGAGAAAAAATAAAATGACCAGATTTCAGAGATGCCAAGGAAGGGCACACTTTATTTTGTCTCCTTCAAAATATCTTTAAATGTTTGAGGGAAGATCCCTTTGAATTCTCAGGCAAGAGCCTCTGGGCCAAGCCTCAACATGGATTTTCAACTTCTTCTGATGGTTCAGTGACCCAAGGAATCTTTGAATCTCAGGGGTTACTGAGTGCAACCCATACTTGAACAATACTTATTCAGTGTATCACACAGGTGGTCCTCTAGTTTTTGCTTGACGACTTCCAATGAAGGATTCCAATGAAGGACGTCCATTCCTCTCTTGGATAGTTCTAATTGTTTGGAAGTTTTCTCTTAAAGAGAGCCCACCCCTTTCTTATGTAGGTATTTTATTTCCTGAAAGTGGACCCCCTCCTCCCCTGCAAGCAACAATAAGTTAAGCAGCATGAGACAGTTCTGAGGACTGAAGAGAATTTGAGATAAATGTACCAAGAGGAACCATTTGAAAGGAACTCATAGGCAAGAGAACTGATAGATTGTAAAGACAACTGCAGTACATTATTTCCCAGCAGCTAATTTGAATATAATTGTTTTCAGGACTTTTGGAATTTATCACTGAGAAACTCTGCATCAAAGTACTGTTTTGGGACTATGGGAATATTATATAATAACTATTTGTGTTAAACCTGATAGAAATGTGGATTTTTGGTTTTCCATCATCAGTTGGAGGTGAATCAGTTTTCATCTGGAGGCAGCGCTTCAAGCAGGAGTGTGAGAAGAAGCTAACTAGGAAGAGAAGGCAGGAAAAAAAAAACAAAACACCTTTTCCAACAGGAAAGAGGGGCTTAGATAAGGAGAGTAGTGCCCTCTAACAAATAATATGTGGTGGTCTAAAGAGACCAGCATCAAAGACTGAAGACTAGAGTAATGATTTGACTAAGCATATAGGTTTTCTTAATTTTGTGCCTTATTACTAGGTTTCTTTTCTGTTTCTAGTCTATTTCCACTCACCCCTCACTGTTTCCCCTCTTCCTACCTATGGGTACTAGTGGACATTAGTGGGAGAATGTGACCTAGGCAGGTGGGTAGACTGTTTTCTGATTATTTCTAGTTTTATTTTCTATTAAATAAATGATATTGTTTTTGCTTTTATCATTTATCGAGTGTTTCATAATTAAGAGCTAATGTATATATTTATGTATTATGTAGGTACTTTGTAATATCTTTGTGATTGATTTATACTATATAAATGGCAAGAATGTTGGTCAGGGCTCAGGAGCTATATTTGTGAATGTATTATAATTCTCCCACTCCTAGAACTCTGAGAGTGAATTGTAGCAACATGGTGGCCTTAGTTGACCCAGCCCCTTCCTGCTCTAGAAAAAGAAAATCCCAGATGTATCTGTGTGACTGTAATTTGGGATGGATTAAGCCAGGTCATAGGAGACTGGGGAGTAGATGCCATATCTAATGACCATATCATATATATCCAGATCTATACTTATTTATTTTTCACATCTACACCTGAAACTCATTGTTCCTAATCTGCCCCATGGAGCCAATCAACCAACTAGCATTTATTGTTGTTGTTTAGTTGTTTTTAGTCATTTTTGACTCTTTGTGACTTCATTTGAGGTTTCCTTGGTAAAGATACTGGAATGGTTTGTTCTTTTCCAGTTCATTTTACAGATGAGGAAACTGGAAAATAAGGCTAAGTGATTTGCAGGGTCACACAGGTAGTAAGTGTCTGAGGCCAGATTTGAACTCATGAAGATGAGTCTGGTACCCTATTCATTGTGCCACATGGCTGCCCCAAATACCCTAAATCCCTAGCATTTATGACCTACTAATGGCAAGCACTCTGATAGGTACAAAAAGAAGATAGCCTCTGGTCTCGAGGAGTTTATGTTCTATTGCTGGAATAAAGCATCTAGCAAGTAAGTAAATGCAAGTTATATGCAAAATAGACCCAATCTAGGACATTGTCCCTCCCCTCTCCCTAACATTTTAGACTGACTGGCTTTACAATCTTGAGGTGGGGGTAGGAGTGAGGAGGTCTAATGCCAAAAGGTGATGGCCTTTGGCTCTTTGGCTCATTGCTGTCATCCTGAATATTCCAGGAAAACCTGTAAATGTACTCATGGATAGCTCATGCCTAGGTTTCACCAAACATGTTCTCTCAAGAGATGTAATACATAACAAAAAAGTTATTTATTACCCCCCCCCCCGAAAATATATAAAATGGAACAAACTTGCAAGTACAGAAAAATATAAAATACTCAAACCTCCAAACCTCCCACTAATTCCCGTCAGGTCAATACTGTAACATTCATATGAATTCTTCTCTTCCACTGGATCATATATAGTCCTTCCAAGACTCATAGTACCACTTTCTGGCTTAAACACCTACTAGAAGATAAAAACATACTTTGAAGGCTGCTGAACAAGCAATTCCCTTCTACTCGACCTATGTCCAAGTAGTTCCCTGGCTTTGCAGAACTATGTAAATAATCCTCTCCTTTCTCTAGGGAGAAAAATTCCGTATCAGGGAATTCTCTTCTCTCCTGCTCCTGGAACTCTTGAACCTGTGAATTATTGAATTTGTTTTACCCATGAGGCATCTCTGAAAGCTGGTGCTGCTCAAGAAATTTCCCATGCAGGGCAAATTGGATTCCTCTCCCACTTGAAAGCCTTTCAGGTACTTACAAACATCTATCATTTCTTCCCTAAGTTTTCTCTTCTCCAGGCTAAACAATCCTGGTTCTGGCAAGTAATCTTCACATGGCGTCATCTTGAGGCCATTCACCATCCTGATTGCTCTCTTCTGGACACACTGTAGCTGTTTCTAGAAACCCAGAACTGGATATAATCCTCTAGACATGGTCTAATGAGGGCAGACTACAGTGAGAACTACCATCTTCCTCTTTTTAAATTCTATGCTTCATTCAGTGCAGTCCAAGATTACATTAGTCATTTTTTTGGTCATCATATCACATTGCTGACTCATTTGTGCTTGCAGTCCTCTAAAATCTCTAGGATCAAAGGATTCTATTATAGGCAGAGGATAAATCTTTTTCAGGCGAACTGCTCTCTAGTTCTTGTCTTCTCCATTTTACATTGTAAAATTGATTTTTTGAGCCCCAGTGTCTGGCTTTACATTTTTCCTTACCTGCTAGTCCACGTGTAGTGTCAAGCACCAAGGGTCCTCAGAAGAAGTTTTATGTTTAATTGTGGTAAAGTTGAGAATGAATTGAGGTTACTGAGGAAAGCTAAGGACAGCAAAGAGTCTTTCTTTTTTTTTTATAGCTATATTGGGGAAAAGAGGAAGATCACAGATAGGGTAGGACTATTCCTAGGGTGAATAGGATGATGATAATGGACAATAGTGTGGAAATAGATTGCTCATCTTGTATATTTTGCTTCCCAGGAGTTGTTATAACTTGATTATGAAGGGACTATGCTGATGGAGTGTGAGCCGAATCTCAGGATTCCCTGTACAGAGCTTTCCCATATCATCAAGAAGCAGGAGGTAATCAAGAAATTGATTAAGGAGAAACAGGCTCAGATTCAGAAGGTGTTTTGGAGGCTTAGCTTGTCACATAGTAGGTAAGGAGAGTGTCTCTGGCATCTGTGAGACAGGCTGGAAGCCTTTGTGGAAGAAGAGGAATGAACTCAAGGACCCTAACCAGCTCAATATAACCCTCAAAAAATCTGTTGGTTTAGATCAAGACTCACCCCAGTGCCTGAGCCTTTATGGAGCCTGTGAAAAAGGGAGGCTCTGGATTATTATCAGGTCATCTGCTTTACCATAAACCTGAAGACCTGGGGGGTTCACTGGCAAGTAGGGGGGACCAGCACATGACTCCCCAACCTTTCCCCTTGCTATGGGAACTCATTTTATTACTTGTAATTAAAGTCTTAATTTTCCCCTGAAAACAAACCAAAAAACACTGAGGCAAGCAAGGTTGAGTGACTTATTCAGGATCAAGGTAAATAATATTTAGAGCATAAAGCAGAGAAAAAAATAGCTTAACAGGAAGTTGGTATACAAGATAGTGAGCAAAAGAAAAGGACAACTAAAGAGCATCGATCAAATGACCCGGCCAAGTTAGAGATGAATACTATCCCAAAGCCAGAGCACTGATAGAATTCATAGATATAATTGTGAAACCACCATCAATGATATCTAAAAAGACTATAAATAATGGGATGGGTCCCAATATTAGACATAGGCAAATGGTTTAAATGTCAAAATGAAATCTGCAAACCCTAGGCCAGCAAGTATGATTTTGTTTCACTGCAAAATTGAGAATTATTAAAAGATTAGTGATGGTTATAAGAAATTAGTACAGGGTCAGCAAAAATTGGTCATGTCAGGGGACAGGTAGGTGGCTTAGTAGATTGAGATCCTGTTCTAAATATAGAAGACCATGGTTTCAGATCTGGTCTCAGATACTTCCTAGTTTTGTGACCCTGGACAAGTCACTTAACCCCCATTGCCTACCCTTTAACCACTCTTCTATCTTGGAACTAATTCTAAGATGGAAGGTAAGTGTTAAAAAAAAAAAAAGAATAGGCCATGTCAGAATAACCTCATTTCCCTTTTTTGACATGTTTAGTTAAGTGGAAGACCAGATGATTATTCATTGTTTGCCTAGATATTATTAGCAAAGTATTTGAAAACCCTCCAATGTATTCTTGTAGAATTATAGTGTCTGACACATAGTAATTGCTTAATAAATGCCTTATCTAGAGTTTAAAGGGTAGTCAGGGCAGATCTATACCTCTGATGTGAGAGCTTGCTGAGCCCTTTTCATGGTTGCTTATCCAATTTTGGTGTTCATTTGCCACCCAGCTCCCACTTTTGACTCCAAGAAACTGTAGCAAGTACAGTGGTTATACCTTATAAACGGGGGTATGGCAAACAGGCCAAACCAGGTAACCAACAGGACTCAAACTCATTGGTGCCTTGGGGGGGGCGGTGCCAACTTCAGACATGTGAAGACTTCCCTTGGTAAAAGGGGCTGATGAGAACAGTTTGCTTCAACAGCTGTGAAGATGGTGGAAGCAGGTGCTGTGGCGTGCTTAGAGCTTATTTAGATGCTGAAGAACCCAAGCTCATCTCCTGCAACCCAAGCCAGTTGACTTTTGTTTTGTCACTGGACTTGGATGAATCTGGAAGACAGAGTGAGGCCTGATGACTTTGTGTGATTCTGCCTCACTTAAATCCAATTGATTAATGAGTCAAAAGATATCACCCAGTGATGACAAATTAGTCCTCTTTGAGTAAGAAGGACAACTAATCAATAATCTATCTATCTGTCTGTCCGTCCATCCGTCTGTCTGTCTGTCTGTCTGTCTGTCTATCTATCTATCTATCTATCTATCCATCTATCTATCCATCTATCCATCTATCTATCCATCTATCCATCTATCTATCCATCTATCCATCCAACTATCTATCTATCTATCTATCCATCCAACTATCTATCTATCTATCTATCCAACTATCTATCTATCTATCCAACTATCTATCTATCTATCTATCTATCTATCTACCTACCTACTCTCTATCTATTTATTTTATTTGCCTATCCATCTATATGAGATGTGAACTATATCAATAGTGTCCAAACTTTTTGATCATGTACCCATTTCCTTAAAATTATATACATGATAAAACTGGCACAAAAATAGAAATTTAAAAAATGAGATAAAGATGAAATAGTTTGTAAATTGTACAAAACTCTTTTTTGCTCTCACTAAAACATTAATGATGAAAATTTTACTGAGAACATTGTGATTGAATATGCTTCATTATTTTTGAAATCTAGGTTTAACACTTTGTGATAGCCATTTAAAGTTCTGTTTTTAAGTTCTGTTTATTTTGATCCTTGGTTCTAATAGCTGTCATTGCTGAAAATAGCACCTTGCACAGATTAAAACAAACATCATTATTGAATATATTTACTATATTTCACATTTTTCCAATCCCACCCAGTAATTATACAAATGCTTTTTGTTGAAATCCAGCTAGTAAATTTACCCCTTTTCCATCATCTTTCAGTTGTTGCAAATTCATTGTTTTAATATTTTTATCAAATGGGTTCAAAATGGACAGAATCTCCTTGTTGGATTTTTAAACAGGATAAAAAAAATCTGATTTCCACATTTTAAAAGTATGTGGACATGAAAGCTTTTATAAGTGACACACATTTTTTCACAACTCAGAGAGGAGAAGGCAAGTAATAGTATCAATAGAGTTAAATCTCATAGAGAGGTTAACAAGGATGAGGACAGAGAGAACTCCATCAGATTTGGCTAGTAAGAGATCATTATTAATTTGAAAGAGAGCACTTTCAACTGAGTGAGGAGCTAAGGGTACAAGGATATTGAGAATCTAGGAGAATGGAAAGATCCTCTTGATGGAAATAGAGAAGTTTGAAAGAGGTGAATTTGGGAGAAAAAATAAGTTAATGGACTCTGCCTTGCAAATTGCAACCTATCTATCTATGCCCATCCTTTGCTAGGGCTACTCTTTCTTTACGGAAAATGAGATATTTGGAAAAGGACTTATTCACCAACTACTGCCTTAGAGAACAGAGCCTACCCCCATTGAGGGGCACTTGTGACAGACTTGAAGTGATCTGAAGGGCAGAATGTAGGGATATTGGATTTAGGGATTGGACTTTTGCCTGCACAGTTATTAGGTTATAATCAACCACCTTGAGTGACCCACGCCCAAAGTAAGAAAGTGGTAGGAGAACTTCTATATAGGGAAGTATAGAACTAAAATGGGAGAGAGGATGGTGCAGTTGTGTGATGAAGATAAGTCTTAAATTGACTATCACAGTGAAATGCAACATTTCTACTCCCTTTTTGGTTGTTTACACACAGCTAGGTGTCATGCCAACCCCTCCCCTTTTGGAGACCATTGGCCTAGATGCTAGTACATCTAGTGTGAAGGATGGATATGGATCTGATTGAGTGAAAAAAAATTCTCTTTTTTACTTTTATTTAAAAAAAATTCTAAATGTAAAGAACACTAACAGGGACATTTCAATATATAAAATGAACTCCCAAAGAGAATTATGTGTAATTATAAATATAATGCACATCTTGCTTAAAAAAAGACATAATAAATTTAATGTTATTTTCAAAGCTATTCTATTTCTTCCTAATTTTTTTCTATTCCCTTCTTTGTATTTTAAGAGATGGTTCAATGTTCCCTTTTTGGTTTTTGTTTTTGTTTTTTTCTTTTTGGGAAAAACTCTACTATTAGGTTCTCTGTTTTCCAACTCCTACCTCTCAAAAGAAAAGGGGAAAACACAATCCTTGTAACAAAAAATATATACTTAAACAAAACATTTCACACATTTGCCATGCCCAAAAATGTATTTCTTTCTGACCCTTTGAGTCATAACACCTCTGTTAAGAGTTGTGTAGCATAAGCCATCACCAATACAATGTAATTGTGGTTTGTTATTACATTGATGAGAGTTCTTAAGATTTTCCAGGTTATTTTTCTTTACTATCTGTTGTTACTGTATAAATTGTTCTAATTTTCTTCATTTTGCATTAATTTATACAGTTCTTCTCAAATTTCTCCAAAATTGTGCTTTTCATTATTTCTTATGGTACAGTGATATTCCATTATACTCATATACTATAGCTTGTTTAACCATTCTCCAATTTCTTTGTTGAAGAGCTATAATAAATATTTTGTACATATGGATCTTTTTTCCCTTCTTTGACCTCTTTGGGGATATAAACCTATTCTCTCTGGGGATTCATGATTTAATGATTCATTGGGTATAGTTACAAATTGTTTTCCAAAAATCTAGACCAAAATTACTCTACTAATCATGCACCATTATGAAATTTTCAAATTTTCAATTCTCTAGTTCATAATGACTTGGAGTATTCTTCCATAGAATTGTTGATCACTTGAATTTCTTCTTTTGAGAATGGCCTGTAGATATCCTTTGACTATTGAGAGAAGAGCTTTCTTGAATAACCAGTTTCTTAGAGTATGGAATGAGGAATATAGGGTAGTTTCCCCAAAACTCTATGCTTGGCTCTGTGAAAATGAACGTTTTTACCTATAGCTTAGATGAAATTTTTATTGGTGGCTTGTCATGTTTATCAAATTTCCAGATAACACAAAGCTGGGAAGGATAGGTAAGAATCTAGATGTCAGAATCAAGATCCAAAAAAATCTCGACAGACTAGAATGTGGGGTTGAATCTAGGAAGATGAAATTTCAGAGGGATAAATATAAAATCTCTCACTTCAGAAAGATCAACTTGACAAGTACAAGATGGAAGAGATGTGCCTAGATAATTTTTCTAAAAAAGATCTGTTGAAAATAGCCAGTGATCTGGCACTGGTCACATAAAACTCTTATACCGAGGAGAAAAGGGACAACTTTCTTCAACTTCAGAAGCACTTTAACTGTGGCAACCATTTTGATTCAACGAAACCTTGCAGAAATAGTAATAGTCACTTTACCCATTTACTAAAGCCCATTGTCATGATATTATCTCCTTATTGAAAGGGATAAAAACCTTGCTCTGTGTCAGGGATAGGTTGGAGTTAGTGAGAGGTAAGAGATCCAATTTCTGTCAGTCCCCTTTTGGGGCTCTGCAGAGCTAGCCTTTCTTTGAAACTCTTCAAGGCCAGTCCCCTTTGAGGACTCATCAAGCATCAAATCTTCTTCAGGACTCTTTACAGTGGATTGCTTTGGGTTTTTCTGGATACCAGATGGAAAAGGTCAACCCCATGTCAAGTTGCTGAAGGAAAAAAAAACCCCACAAAAACAACTTTTGGGAAGACATAAGAGGAGCCAGCAGTCTCCACCAGTCCCCTTTCCCAAATACCTACAGTAGAAAGTTTGGGGAGTTTCCCTATGAGTGAGATCAAGAGCACTCCTTCCTTGTTGAGCTGAGTTGTCTCACAACGTAAGAGATGCTTCACTTTATACCATCTGGTATATATTCTCCTATATACCTTCACTGATTTGTTTTGCTAAGATTTGGGTAACTGGACTTCTTTATTATGTGTGTTCATTATGGAACTGGTATTAGATGGGAAAGGTGACAAGTGTTGACTATAAAACTTAGGGTCCCCTTTTCCCACCCAAAATGATGAAATGTTCAGAATTTAGATGGAACCTAAATTAGCGTCCTGGACTAATTGTATATAAGGGAGTAGTAGAAAGATATATTTATAGACTCTTTATCTCTGAGGATGAGAGTAGCTTCAGTCCCCAGCTTCTTGCTTTCCTCCCTGAAAAAAATAAAATATCCTTTGGAAAAGGTTTGGAGGATAAGAGGCTAGAGATGTCTATTCCTCCTCTCTCTGAGCCACATAAGGAAGAATCACCACACATAGGCCACTTTCTACATGTATGACTCACCATTCTTTCTCACCTTACACATGCCTTTGTGTACACATATACACGGCTATCTGTCTATCTGTCATCTAGCCAACATCTAGTCATTGTCTAGCCAGCTAGTTTCCTGAAAAGGAAAATCAAGTGTAGGAGTTTGATTCCTACACCATAGATTCTATGTGGAATTAAGACTTGGCATCCCCTGAGTCTGGATGATGTCCACAGAATTCAGGGAGGCTGCATCCCTGACCCCTGGGCCTCCACAGGAACAAAAGAGACCTCTGAAAATGGAACTGAGGATGGCTGGTGCCTGGGAAAAGGAACCAGGCCTACAATGGAATGTCATGCCTTTTGATGGGGAGATTTTTCACCAGTGTTTTAGGCATTTCTGCTATGAGGAGACTCCTGGACCCCATCAAGCTCTGAACCAACTCAGAGACCTTTGTCAGAAATGGTTGAAACCAGATATTCAACAAAGGGCAGATCTTGGAGTTATTGGTACTGGAGCAGTTCCTTACCATCTTGCCTGAAGAATTACAAGCCTGGTTGCGGGAACACCATCCAAAGAGTGGGGAACAGGCAGTGATTATGTTAGAGGATCTAGAGCAAGAGCTTGATCAGCCAGATCAGTAGGTCAGAGCTTTTGCCTACAGGAAAGAGGAGATATTGAAGGAATCAACTTCTGGAACATCACAGAAATCCTCTTGTGTTCAGCTCCAGACTTTGGAGGTCCAGTTCAAGTGTGAATCACCAGAACCCTGTATCCAACCAGAAAGAGGTGGTGATAATCAGACAGGAATTTCTGCAGAAAATGAACTATATGAGGAAGTCTCTGGAAATCTTAATGGGAATATTCTTCAACTTTCAGAGTGTGATAAGCACCTTAAGGGTAGATTAAGTAAAAAAGAAAGAAAAGTTGCTGGGCCAGAAACAACATAAAGATAATGAATAAGAGGAAAATTTCGCTTGGAACTTGAGTTTTATTAGGAATCAAAGCATCTATTCTATTGAAAAACTCTATGGCTGTAATGTATGTGAGAAAGTCTTCAGTCAGAGTTCACATCTTCTTAATCATTAGAGAATTCATACTGGAGAGAGACCCGATGAGGAGTGTCCCTAATTCTACATTAGAGTATCCACACTGGGGAGAAATCTTTTGAGTGTGGAAAATCCTTTAATCAAAGTTCAAGCCTCATTCAGCATCAGAGAATCCACACTGCAGAGAAACCCTATTCTTGTAATCAGTGTAGTTAAGAGTTTCAGTTGAGGCTGAAACCATATTTTGTATCAGAATATGCCGTCTAGGTGCCATTTAGCATTGTCTAGCCATCTAGCCACCATCTAGAAGCTGTCTAGCCATCTAGCCGTTGTCTAGATGCCATTTAGCCATCGTCTAGCCATCTAGCCACCATCTAGAAACTGTCTAGTTGTCTAGTCATCTAGCCACTGTCTAGCTACCTCCTAGATGCTGCCTAGCCAGAGTCTAGATGCATCTAGCTATCTAGATGCTATCCAGCTGCTGATTAGATGCCATCTAGCCTTCTAGGAGCTGTCTAGACACCATCTAGCCACCCTCTAGCTGCCTTCTAGCTGGCATCTAGTTGCTGTCTGGCCATCCATAAGTCTAGCTATCTATAGTACATGATTCACCTTGATGTCACCATTAAAGTCACCACTTAAAATGAGTTGAAGTTGTACTTTTGCAAGTATAATTTATTGTCAGTGAACTATTCTGTACAATATTTCAAATATTGTATATATATATACATACATAGAAAACATATTGTTTTTCTTTGCATTTAATAACATTATTCTGAGAACAGGGTCATTATTTTGTTGTATAGGCCTTATCAGACTGTCAAAGGAATTAATGAAATATAAAAATTAATAACCTTTGATCTATTTATATGTAGAAAAGTAGAAGGGGGCTTGCTGAAGAATAGTATAGGTAGATTCAAAAGTATTTTGAATGGTGAATATAATTTTAATTCATGGTTTACAGATATTCTGATGAATTCTCAGATTATTTTTCTTAAGTCTATTTTTCAGGTTACTTCCTTTCACACTTTCTTTTGAGGCTTCCTGTTTTCTTTTTGGCATTGCTGTCCTTTTCTGAGTTCATAGTTTGATCTTCTCTGTCATTAAGTAACTAAGGTCAGGTTTTTTCTTTGTTTTCTTTGTTCATTTTTCTAGTTATCTTTTCCCATTACCTTGGGGTTCTTCTCTGCTCCTGAGGTAGAGGGGGTACTGGCATGCCAGTTCCCACAGATGTTGTGTTCCCTGGGCTACTCTTTCTTCCTATCCCAGGAAGATGTATTCCTCCTGCTTCCTTTTTTTTTTTTGAGACAATTTATTCTCTCTCTCTCTCTCTCTCTCTCTCTCTCTCTCTCTCTCTCTCTGGTTCAGGTGAGGAAAGCATCCTTTTCTCTGCCATCTTAGCTCCTAGCATGTCTTTGAAATTTCTCTGATTATATCCTCCTCATTTCTTATTTTTCCCTACTCCCTTATGCATATTAAAAAAAACAAACAAACAACAAAAAAACCTTTTGCCTTATGTCTTAGTATCAGTTCTAATACAGAAGAGTGGCAAGGACTAGGCAATTAGAGTTAAGTGATTTGCCCAGGGTCACATAGCTAGGAAGTGTCTGAGGTTAGATTTAAACCCAGGCTCTCCCAACTCCAAGTGTGGTGGTCTATCCTCCATTAATATCTATTCAACTGACCTTTCTATGTTTCCAGAACGTCTATTCCCTCCATATTTCCTTTATCATTCAGGAGAGGACAGTTTATGGAAGGAGATGGAATATTAAGTGTGGGGAAGACCTAGTAATTTCCTTTGGCTGGAACATACATGGGGGTAACATAACCATTCATTCTTTTCTCCTTCCCTTTTGCCTCAAAGGAAGCAGTCAGATGCTTTTTTCACCCTGGAAGTTCCCTCATCTCCTCTGGTTTTCTCAGCCTGGAGCATCTTTCCACTCTTACAGTGTCCCTCTCCTATTGGTGAGTTCTTTGACTTGTCATTTGTCTCTATGCCCTCCCCCACTGGTATTTTCCTCTTCTCTAGGACTTTCCTTCTGCCTTTAAGCTCCCTTTTATGTGTTATCTTCCCTCATTAGAATATAAAGTGGAGCAGTTAGGTGGCTCAGTGGATAGAGTACTGGGCCTAGAGTTGGGAGGCCTTGGATTTAAATTTGACCTTATATATTTCCTAGATGTGTGACCCTGGGCATGCCACTTAACCCCAGTTGCCTGGCCCTTACCACTTTCCTGCCTTGGAACCAATATTGAGTAGCAATTCTAAGAGAAAAGGTTAGAATTTTTTTTTTAAAGGAAGAAAGAACAAAGTACTATTTCTTTCCAAGGATCAATACTTACTTTAAGTCCTTGAAGAGTATTGTGGATTGCACACCACAAGTTCTGGAATCTGAAGACCTGAGTTCAAATCCAGCCTTTACCACTTACTTAGCAAGTGAAATGGCCTTAGGTAAATTATTGAAATTTCCTGAGCCTGACTTTCCTCACCTGAAAATAGACAAGAGTTAGACTGCCCAACCTCTGGGGGCCCTTTTAGTCAATGATCTCCCTTAATCACATCCCACCCTGAACCTCTTTTTTGAGGTTTAGTTCTAGATTTCCATCAGAGTGCCATGATACTTTCCTGTGGGTGTTTTATGGGCATCACTTACTCAAAGTGCCCTAAACTTAATGAATCTTTCCTCTAAATGGGCTTCCCTTATTTTGGTCAATGGTGCTAATATCCTTATTGACCAAAATGGGAACCTAGACCTCATACTGCATTCTTCCCTCGATCTTATCTCTATATCCAACCAGTTAAATTCTGTTTGGCCTTTTTTCAAACCCTTAACTTCTCAGAATAAAAGAATATGTATTGGTTCCAAGGCAGAAAGGTGGTAAGAGCTAGGAAAGAAGAGCCAAGTGACTTGTCCAGGGTCACATAGCTAGAAAGGGACTGAGGCCAAATTTGAACCCAGAACCTCCCATTTTCAGGCCTGACTCTCTATCCACTGAGCCACTTACCTTCCTCTCCTGTTTGGTCTTAATAATCACCATAGATGACATTTATATAAAGTTTTACATATTTTGTCTCATTTTATCCTCAAGACAACCCTATGAGGAAGGGACTATAGGTATTTTTTCCTTCATTTTACAAACAAGGAAGGTGAGGCCAAAAGTTGTTAAATGACTTTCTCAAAGTCAGTTCATAAGCCTTAGAGATAGGAAATTGAACCCAAGTCTCTTCAATTCCAACCCAGTACTTTTTCCATTATTCTCTAAGCCTCCCTGAAATAACTATTTTTTTTTTATCTCTTCTCTTCATTTCCATTGCCACCATCCCAATTTAGATGCTCATTAAATCTTGCCTGGACCCAGGCTTTTAAACAGTGTGTTTGCCCAGGCATGCCATAATGTCTCCCCCCTAAAATTAGTATTTTGCATATTATTTTTAAATTTTGTATTTCTAAGCTTAGTTGTTAATTAAAAAAAAACCCAAGTTTAATTAAGCTTTAGTTTATTTAGTTTTCTTCTTCAATAAATACAAGTCATGTCCTTCATGATCAAGTACTCAATTAATACTCACCTTTAAAAAAAAATTCCTGGATTTCCTGGAACCAATGACATGGGGGATGTTCTTGTTGATGGTTGATTGATTGTAAGGGAAGTTATTCAACACAGCGATCTTTAAAAAGTTTGTACTGGCCAAGCTCCTACTTAAGAAACCCTTCAGCCTATCATAGCAACGGGATTTTTGGCACCTGGGGTAGACTGAGGTTCTATGGTGTCAGAAGAAATTTGGAAAATTTCAGGGGCCTGGCAGCCCCTGAAATACCACTAAATCCTGGCTCCTTTCAGATCAATTTCTACAGCCCATCTGTTGTTCTATGTGATGAAAATATTTTCTAACTGCCAATGTTGTCAGTAATGAGCCAATACTGCCTGTACCCCTCCCTCTCCCACTTCTCCCCCTCCCTTTCTCTTGTCCCGGGGATTGAATGCCCTGTCATTGTAAACACACCAGGAAATCGATGATGACATAAAACTTATGTCTCCCACCCTTCTGAGGCGAGGCCCCAACTCTAAGTTATGGACGAACTCTTGGCCCTCATTTGGAGGAAGCTTTGCTATTGGGCTCCTGACCTGGCCTCTGGGACTGCCTTAGAACTGGCTTCCTGGGTAAAAAGAGGGTAATTGTTCCTGCCCTGCCTACCTTATAGACTGCTGGTGAGGATCAAATGAGATAATGGCCCCAAAGCCCTATACAAATGTCAGGGATTAAAGGACCAGATTGCCTTCTATTGAATTCCAATCTATAGCACAGTATTAGGAGCTGGGGAGTTTTTAGAGTTTATTTTACTTCTAAGCCAAGTGAGGAAGCTTCAGTTCTTTTGTGTGTGTCTGTGTGTGACAGAGAGAGAGAGAGAGAGAGAGAGAGAGAGAGAGAGAGAGAGAGAGAGAGAGACAGAGACAGAGAGAGACAGAGACAGAGACAGAGAGACAGAGAGAGACAGAGACAGAGAGAGACAGAGAGAGATAGAGAGAGACAGAGACAGAGAGGGAGGGAGAGAGAGAGACAGAGAGAGACAGAGAGAGAGAGACAGAGAGAGAGAGAGAGACAGAGAGACAGAGAGAGAGACAGAGAGAGAGAGAGGAGAAAGAGGAGAGAGAAAGAAAGAGAGAGGAGGAAGAGGAGAGAGAGAGAGACAGAGAGACAGAGAGAGAGAAAGAAAGAGAGAGGAGGAAGAGGAGAGAGAGAGAGAGAGAGAGTGAGAGACAGACAGACAGAGACAGAGACAGAGACAGAGAAAGAAGACTAGAGAGATGGAGAGAGAGGTCAGAGAGACAGAGAGACAGAGGCAAGGTTGGGAGGGAGGCTGATGGAAAAAAGAACTCCTGGGCTTTCATTCAGCCCAGTGGGATCCACAGGGAAATAATTCTCTGAAGGCTTTCAAAGGAGCCTGAGCAAAAAGTAGGTCAGCATCACCCCTGAAATTTCCAGGGGGCTGACAGCAGCGGAATTCCTGGGCCAGGTAGAAACAACTGAGACCAGGATAATAACTAGCATTTTTAAAGCACTTTAAAGTTGGCGATGCACTTTACAAATATTATCTTGTAGCATTTATAGGGAGCCTACCCTGTGCCAGGCACCATGCTATGCTCTTTATAAATATTATCTCATTTAGTCCATGCAGCAACTCTGCAAGATCGACGCTATTATTAGCCCCATTTTATAGCTGAGGAAACTGAGACAGACAGGGGTTAAGTCACTTGCACAAGGTCACATAGCTATTAAGGGTCTGACATCAGTTTTTAACTCAGGTCTTTCCAAGCCCAGGCTCAGTGCGCTATCCACTGTACCACCTAGCTGCCTCATAATCCTGGGAGATAGTCATTATTATAAACCCCTATTTAAAATTTTATTTTTATTGTCAGGCAAAACATACTTTCATTTTGGTCATTGTTGCAAAGAGTGCATTCATATATAACCCAAACCCCAAAATAAAACCATAAATAATACCCTGATGGGAAAGATGACTCCCACAGTTCTTTCTCTGGGGTAATTGACCCCCTTTTTGCATATGTGGAAACTGAGATAAAGGTTAAATGTCTTGCCCATGCTCACCTTCTAGTAAATTGTCTGAGATCAGTTATCCACTGGACCACTTAGCTATCTCAAGTTTAACACCTGGTTGTCAGGACTAATTACATAAGACATGGAAGAATTTTTTTCCTGCAGGGGGTTGCTCTAGGGAAGCTTGGCTAGGCTTTGGCTTCATAGCATCCTGGGCTTCCTCCACCCTCTTTTAGCCTCACCATACTTCTTGCCACAGATGTAAAAATTGCTAGTTAGAATTTTGAGTTCTGATCCTATCCCTTGAGAGCAAAGAATTTAGACCAGAAAGGGACTTTAGATGTCATTTTGTCCACTTGTTGTCAGGTGACCTGGGTTTGATCCGATACTTATTGGCTTGAATGATCATGGGTAAGTCACTTCTTCACAGAGTCTCGGTTTCTTCACCTGTAAAATTGAGATACTTTTACTACATGCCTAATGATGTGAGGGAAGCACTTTGTTATTATCGTGTATGACTTAGGCAAGTTAATTCACTTCATTTGTTTATTAGAGATAAAAATTCTAGTAGGACATATTTACTATATCTTAGAGACTTGTTATAAGGAAGACACTTTGTAAAGTATAAATATCCTATAGAAATATGAATTGTTATTGTCTTATTATTGCTTTTTTTCTACCTACTCATAATTCAGAGTAGTCCTTTTCAGTACAATCTGTGAACCAGAACCCCAAACTCTGGATTTACAAGGACCAAGCTCAATCTTTTGGGCTTCTCAAAAACTCCCATTTCTTTGTCTTGTTTTTGCCTCCACTCAGAATTTACTCTGGAAATTTCAGAAAAGAGCTTTCATTTACGTCTCTACTGATGGTAAAAATGTCTCCCTTTTCTAGGCAAGTACTCAAGGCAATAATTAATATTAGATCGAGGGCAATCTTTATTTCAACTCAAAGAAAATGCAAAACCAGACAAAGGACTCACAGTAGTTGATACAATTCTCCCTCCCCCCCCCAATAAGTCTCAGCTTTACTCCAGGGATATATACAGATCTCCAACTCAAAGTTCTGAATTCTCCCCAAGAAGAAACATACAGTAGAGAATGCTAGTGAGACAATCTGTACATTCCAGTGAGTCTCACCTTCATACCAGGGACTTAAGTCGTATAATAATGGCCCCAGGAGTTTGGATTCCCTTGAGAAGGGAAATGAACTTAGGGTTGCTAAAGAGATACCCCTTCCCCCATTTTGGTGAATCCTACCTTCAAACGAATGAATCAAAAACATAAAACACCTATAGAGGTGTCAGGGCTAGGAATACTTATTCAAAGAATGTAACAATTCCGGCTACTCTCAAAGTATCTAAGACTTGTACAGCCCTTCAATCTTATAGTATTACCCTAAGGCAAAAGTTCTTAAGTTTTTGGGGGGATCATGATCCTTTTCTCAGAATAATGCTCTTTAAAAAAAAACCTCAACTAAAGGGAATGCTAAATTTCTTAGAGGTTAGTGAAAATAAAGATTTAACTCCCCCCCTCCAAGACTCTCTAAAATCCCCATGCCTAATGTCTTCAATTCTACCCAAAAGAATAACAAGATTGGGGTTGCTAGAGAAGCAGCCTTTTGTCATTAGATCTATAGTTTTGAAGTAAATAATGTTAGTAATGAAAGTCCAAGTCTATATTTTAGCTGCTCCATAGTATAATTTAGTTACTTACTGATCTTTCAGCTAAGTTCTGTTCTTTCCAAGATATGTACACTATCTACTGAGAACTCCCCCTTCTCTTGCCTGGGTCCCAGCATCCTCTTTTTCTCCAAGGGGCTGGCATTGTCCAGGCATTCTCTCTTCTCCCTCAAGAAGGCTGGGTTTCAAAAATTCTCCAGGAAATTGTCATTATCAAGGAAATCCCCACTTTTCTATGTAGAAAGCTCAGTTAGGGAACTTTCCAGGAATTTGACATTTTCCAGGAAATCTTCCCTCTTCTATCCAGGAGCCTGGGCTATGTGGTAGAGCCTTTAAACCATTGCAATACATTTTTGGCCCTGATTTGCCAAGGCTGCCATTATAGCATGTCTCAAGGGAGAGGCTGTGTGGATATCCAGGATCCTTTCCCCCCTCAATGTACTCCCCAAAGGCTGGAACCCACATCTGCTCTTAATTCAACTAGATTCTCTTTGCCCATTACTGAACGTCAACCAAAGGCTCCATGTTTCCTTTTATAGGCCCAGTACGAAGCAGTACTCATCCACTTGAGGCAACCAAATCATGTTCTGCCTTCCCCAACCCTCTGCCCAAAGCTGAGATTCATCCTTAATAAGGTATGACTGGATTGGCAAGTACCCAGTCCTAGGAGATGCATTCAACCCTCTCAAGCATATGGCAATGGAACATGGCACCATCTGGGATAGGGAGATAGAATAAATGACCCAAGCAAAAGTATGTCTCTTTGGACAAAGGTCCCCCGATGAACCCTCTACATAACATGGATTAGGAAGCTTGGGGTTCCAAACACTATTCTAGATGGTACACCATTGAATAATTAGCCAGTTTTTAGTTTTCTTCAGAGTCAGAAGAGGAGAATCTAATAATAATGGCTTCTGTTTTTACGAAGCTTTCCTTACAACAGCCCTCTGAAGGAGGCAATGAAAATAGTATCTTTCGCACTTCACTGATGATTAAACTGAGATGTTTTGACTTGCCCAAGACCACATAACTAGTAGAAGAGGAGGGATTTGAACCCAATCTCCTGATTTCACATCTAGCTAGAAGGTTGTCTTCCTTCCTTCCTTCCTTCCTTCCTTCCTTCCTTCCTTCCTTCCTTCCTTCCTTCCTTCCTTCCTTCCTTCCTTCCTTCCTTCCTTCCTCTTCTGTCTGGTTCCAGGGCAGAAGAGTGGTAAGGACTAAGCAATGGGGGTCAATGACTTGCCCAGGGTCACACAGCTAGGAAATGTTCAAGGACAGATTTGAACCCAAGACCCGGGCTTGGCCTCTGGGCCTGGTTTTCAATCCACTGAGTCACCTTGCTGCTCTCATGGGCTCCTTTTCTAATATAAACCTTTTAGTTCCACAAAAAAAGTTCAAAATACCTGACAATAAACTGGCAAAAGAAAAACTTCCTTTTATTGTGGGAGTTGTAGAATTTACATATTCTTTATTCAGGTAGACAAGAAGCAGTAGTAGAAAGGGCCTAGGACCTGAGTGAGAATCCTAGCTTTGCTACTAACTACCTGTGTAACCTTGAGGGAATAAAATCGCTTAGCTTCTTTCTGACTCTTTTAATTTTTTTTTTTCATATGCAAAATTATGGAATGGGACATGATGAATCCTAAGATCCTTTTTCAACTGTGATTCCACATAGAACATAGATTTAGAGCTTAGAGGGATCTGAGAGACCATTTAGTCCAATCTCATCATTTTATAGATAAAATAACTAGGACCTGGAATGTCTTGGGGCTTGTCCAACATCACACAAGTATTGGGTCATAGGCAGAATTTGAACTCAGGTCCTGTGACTCTACTGGGGGACCTTTCCACTGCATCATACCACCTTGTTCTTTTTGGTCATTCCCTCAACAAACATTTGCTTCGTTTGCTAGAGGTTGAAATAGATATAGAAATAATAATAATAATAATAATAATAACCAGATTTTATATAGCACTTACTAGGTGTCATACTCTGTGCTAAGTGCTTTACAAATATATCCTTTGATCTTCACAACAACCATGGGAAGGAGCTGCTATTATTACCCCCATTTTATAGTTGAAGAAACAGATAAACTGGTTAAATTATGTGCCCAAGGTCATCTAGCTAGTTCATGACTAAGGCTAGATTTGAACTCAAGCCTTCTTGTCTCTAGGTCCATTGCTCTCTTCATTGTGTAACCTAACTAGATAGATCTTTGGACTTGGAGTCAGGAAGACCCGAATTTAAATCTGGTCTCAGATACTGCTCAGCTGTGTGGCCCTGGACAAGTCACTTAACTTCTATTTGCCTTAGTTTCCTCATTTGTAGGGTCAGGATAATAATACCCTCTACCTGCCAGGGTTGTTGTGAGGATAAGATGAACACTCTGGCAGCACGTTAGAGTAGGATGGAGGCTCAGAGGGTGGCTAGGTGGCTATTGCCATAATCCAGGCCTCAGATGATTCATCAGGGTGGTGTCAGTGTGAATAGAAAGGAACAGACAGATGGGAGACGTGTTAAGGAAGAATCAATAGGACGTGATGACTGATTGGCTCTCGGAGGTGAGAGAAAGATGAATCAGAGAATTGGCACACGAGTGCGTGGGAGAGGGTGTAACCCCTGGAGAAAGAGGGAAGCCAAGAGGACTCCCTTGGGTGGAGAGGGGGGAGGATGAGTTTGGTCCTGGATATGCTTCGTTTGAGATTTTGTTGGGGGTCACTAATGGAAATGTCCAGTTAAATATAGGAGATTAGAACTTGGACAGGAGGCAGGAGACGTCGAAACAGAACAGGGCGCCATCAGCATGGAACCACAAGGAATGCGGTAAATGCCTTGAAACTACATGCTCTGTGACATCGCGAAACACAGCTGTGAGAAGGTGAAAGACAAGACAAAGACACGGGTCTCATGTACGTACACCTATTTATGGTATCATTTTGTTGAGAGCAAAAATACTAGAAACAGAGTCGAGAGAGGGCGTTGACTGAGCAATGGCTGAGCAATCCCTCTAACACGAACACATGGAACGTTACTTAACCATCACCAGAGACGGCAAATGGGAAGAATTTCCTGAAACTTAAGAAGACGTATGAACTGATGGAGAGTGAAGCCAACAGGGTCAGGAGAACAATGACCCTGTACACTAAAATAATGTCAAAGAAAGCAATAAAGAAAGCTATTAGAACTCTGACCAAAGCAGTGGACCCAACTGAACTTCATAGAAATGATGGTGAAACATACCTCCTTCTTCTTGGAAGGAAGATGATGGACCTCAGATGAGTCATGATGGATACCATTGTTGGATATGGCCAATGTGTTCACTTTTTTTTTTTGCTTAAATAACTTTGTTATTTATTGCAAATGGAGAGGGATAGAATGAAGGGAAGCATTGAGAAGTATCAGCTATGTAAAAGAAAAAAAGTCAGTCAATAAACACTTATTATTAAGTGGGCTAAGTGATGGGGTTATGAAGAAAAGTGAAAGACAGTTGTGGCCCTCAAGGAGCTCAAAATCTAAAAAAAAAATCAATGATACATTTTTTTAATTAAGTGATAGTATACTGGGAAAAGTCCTAAGTTTTGAGTCAACCATATTTTCTACTTATGCTTATATGATTTTGGACAAATCATTTAATTTCTGTGGGCATCCATTTTTTCTTCTGTAAAATAATTGTTATCTAAAATTAGGTTGTCTACTTCTAAATCCTATGATTCTATAATCCTAACCCTGAGAATGGATGAACGCATAGAGAATTTCTTACATAATGGACCACCCAAAGCTAAGAGGGGAATCCTAGTGTTACAACTGGAAAGGACTTTAGATAGACTGTACCCTAACCCCAACATTGTGATGTTATTGGTCATCTTCCAATATGAAAAACAAACAACAACACCTTACCAATCAACTCAACAAGCTTATTTAAAGGAATGAGGCAAAATTCAAAACTGATGGTGGGAATCAAAGGTTAATAATTTAATGAAAACTACTAAACACATCTCATACCAAGATAAAGTCAAAATGGATATTTGATTTAGAAATAAAAGGTGCTAGCACAAACAAATTAGGGGAACATGGAAAAGTTCACCTGTCAGACTTAAGGATAAGGGAAGAATTTATGATCAAACAAGACATAGCAAACATTAGGAAAAATGAAATTAATAATTTTTTTTTAAAACCCTTACCTTCTGTCTTGGAGTCAATACTCTGTATTGGCTCCAAGGCAGAAGAGTGGTAAGGGCTAGGCAATGGGGGTCAAGTGACTTGCCCAGGGTCACACAGCTGGGAAGTGTCTGAGGCCAGATTTGAACCTAGGACCTCCCGTCTCTAGGGCTGGTTCTCAATTGAAATTAATAATTTTGATTATATGAAATGAAAAAGTTTCTGGACAAACAAAACAAATGCCACCAAGATTAGAAGAGAAACAACAAATTTGGGGAAAGTTTTTATAGCAAATATCTCTGACAAAGGCCTAGTCTCTCAAATATACAGACAATCGAATTAAATTTATAAGAATACAAAGCATTCTCCAATTGATAGATGGTAAAAGGATATGAATAGGAAGAAATCACATCTATACTCTTATGAAAGAATGCTATAAAATCTATTGATTAGAGAAATGCAAATTAAAACAACTCTTAGAGACCATCTCAAATCTATCAGATTGGCTAATATGACCAGAAAGGAAAGTGAAAAATACTGAAGGGAATGTGCAAAAATTGAGATATTATTACACTGTTGGTAGAACTATGAAATGATACAGCCATTCTGGAGAACAATATGGAACCACACCTAAAGGGTGAAAACTATAAACTATGCATGTCCTTTGATCCAAAAATACCACTACTGGGTCCATATCCCAAAGAGATCAGAGATAAGGGAAAAGGACCTACTTGCACAAAAATATTTTTAGCAACTCTTTTTGGTGTGGCAAAGAATTGGAAACTCAGGGGATGTCCATCAATTGAGAATGACTGAAAAAGTTATGGTATATGGTTACGATGAAATACTACTATGTCATAAGAAGTAATGAACAGAATGAATTCAGAAAAACTTGAAAAGAATTCTATGAATTGATGCAAAGTGAAATGGGCAGAACCAGGAGAACACTGTATATAGTAACAGAAATATTGTACGATGATCAGTGGTGAAGGACTAAACTAAACAAAACTAAACAAAACAATTTCCAAGATATCCTCAAGGAACTTGTGAGGAAAAGGCTATCCGCAGTCAAAGAAGGAACTTTTGGAGGTTGAGTGCAGTTCAAAAGTGTGGCATTTTCCACTCTATTTCCTTCATGAGCTTTTAAAAATTGTATATGTGATATGCATCTTCTGTTGTGGCATAAATAATTTGTATTTCACGAAAATGAAAGAAATATGTATTTCAGGAAAGCATTGCTACAATTTATAGCAGACTATTAGCCACCTGGGAAAGAGAAGGAGGAGGGAAGGAGGGAAAGAATCTGAATCATAAAATTTCAGAAAATAATTGTCAAAAGTTGTTTCTATGTGTAATTAAAAAAAAAAACAAAGTACTTTACATATATGATGTAAATATATATCTATATAAAGATTATACATAAAATATATCTATAAAACATACTAGAGAACATTATGTATAACAACAGAAATATTGAAGAATAACTTATTTATGTCAAAAAGTATTCTGTAAACATTTGGGAAAACAATATATTTGATGACCACAAAAACTAACTAAAAAAGATATTAAAACAAATTATAAAATAGTCTATTACTGGTCCCAGAGAAGACAAGGGAATACCTTCCTCTTTGTATTGGTAAGGTGGAGATTTTATTTTATATTATTTTATCAAAAATATTTCTTTCAAGAATAACATGTATTTTTTTTAACCACAGAGAAAGAACTGATAAATAGAAACAAGCAAGATCTTGTCAAATGATGCCTTCTGTAGTGGGGGAGAAGAGGGAAGGAGGGAGGTACCTGGGAACTTTAGTGAACAAATAAATAAATTTTTTTAAAAATTAAAAAAAGAAAGGACTGCAACATTTTTCCCCCCTCCAAACCCTTTATTTTGTAGATGGGGAAATAAGGACTCAGAGGGAAAGAGTTGGGAGAACTGCTTGCCCAAGTGGTTTTGTTTCTGTGTTTATTTTTGCCTTTCATTATTGCCCTAGCACTTAGTCCCAATAAGCATTTAATAACTGTTTGTTGAGTGACTGATTGGATAAAGCTAGGATTAGAATCTAGATTTCTTGGGAGAAGCTAAGACTCTGGAAAATATAGTTTATATGGTTTAGAGTTGGAAGACACCTCAGAGGCCATCTATTAACAGCACTTTAAGGTTTGCAAAATACTTTACATGCATTATCTCATTGTAGGTTCATAATAATCCCATTATCTCATTTGAGCCTCAAGAAGCACTTGAAATAAATATATCAGCAGGGGTGTGCTGGAGCCAGCTCTGACAATTTTCATTGTGAACACGTATACTTCCAAAATTGGCAAAGGCTACAAATCAGTGCTTGACTTGTTGTTTTGTGGATTGTCTAGACTTAAGAAAGTGGTAGAGGTGGGGCTTCTGGGTAGTCCAGTGCATAGAGCACCATACATGAAGTCAGGAGATCCTGGGTTCATATTTGACCTTAGACACTTCCTGTCTGTGTGATCCTGGACAAACCACTTAACCTCAATTGCTTGGCTCTTGCCACTCTTCTGACTTAGAATTGATACAAAGACAGGATATAAGGATTAAAAAAATGAAGAAAGTGATAGAAAAATAGAAAAATTGTTAATAATGTAGATTAAATTTTAAAATATGTCATGTATACATTTTCTCTAAGCTGGATATTAAATATTTGCTGTTGAAAGTGGATAGAAAGGGGAGAAATTAGAGGTGAGAGAAAAGGAAATATTTTTAGAGGACTACAATAGACATATTTATTTCCCCCTCTTTCTCTCAGTATTATTTAGACTTTCTGTAATTTGGATTCAGAAAACCTGAGTCAGTCATTTTGTATGATCTTGGCTAAGTAATTTCATTTCCCTAAGCCTCTATTTCTTTATCTGTAAAATGGAGAAAGAACATCTTTTGATCTAACTTGGCATTGTTGTTCATCCTTTGTTTTCAGAGGACCAATGATCTCATGAGGGTGATGTCTTGACTTGCATGTGAATTGTATTGAAGAGAGGCATAGTTGCACAAAGTCATCAGCCTCACTCTCTAGTCCAGAGTCATCCAATTCCAGTGGCAAGCCAAAAGTCAAGATGATTGCTGATGGCCCTGGGTGCAGTGGGCGAGCTTTGTGTCTTTGATGTCTGATTGAGATCTAAGAGCTCCACACAGGCTGCTTCAGCCACCTTCATGGCAGGATGGTTTGTGGGGAAAGTACTTTGTAAACTTTAAAAGATTTATAGAAATGCGAGCTATGATTATGTTTTTATATCTATATTGCCCCACAGAGGCAATATGGGATAGTGGAAAGAACACTGTTTGGGGAGCCAGGAAGCCCTGGGTTTCAGTCTTGCCTCTGACATGCACTAGCTCTGCCATCAGAGAGAGGTCATTTGGTCTTTTAGGAGAGAACTCTATGAGACTGAATTACAGACAAGTTGCCAATTTGCATGAGTGGAAGGAGTTTCCACAGTAAGAGTTTTTCTCTCCTTCAAAAGAAAAAATATTCCCAATATGCCTAGGATAGTGCTTTATCCATGATCACCATTTGGTAAATGTTTGAGTATGTCCAGCTTAGTAGGGATGCTCATAAAGATGGGACTCTAAGAAGGGACTTTTTTTCTTCATCCAGTATGCTCAGCAAAAGTAGTATTTGTTACTGCAGTTCACTTGTTTCAGTCATGTCTGACTCTTTATGACCCTATTTGGAGTTTTCTTAGCAAAGATACTGAAGTGGTTTGCCATTTCCTTCCCCAGCTCATTTTATAGATGAGGAAACTGAAGTAAATAGGGTGAATGACTTGCCCAGGGTCACACAACTAGTAATGTGTCTCAGATCAGATTTGAACTCTGAAAAATGAGTTTTCTTGGACCCAGTACTCTATCCACTGTGCCACAAACTGATCTCAAAGTAGTTACTGAATAGCAATCTATATTTTTATGGTACTTTAGGGTTTGCAAAGCCTGGCTTACAGTAATTCTTAATAAAGTTTAGTGATTGATATTTATTTCTTACTCTGGCTGCATAACATATCCTTTGCGATGCCTACTATAGGTACCATCATCATCATCATCATCTATAAAATAGGAAACCAAGGCTCAGAGACTTCCCCAGTCACACAGCTTAGAAGTGACACAGCATTCAAACCCAAGTCTTTCATTCTCCAAGTCCAGCATACTGCTATCTACATGCACAAAAGAGGCCATGTTGCCTCTCTGTTAAGAAAGTGGACTCTGTTCTTGTTCTCTAGGAATTTAATTGGTGAGATGGGATGAGTTCACATAAATTGGATAATTGAAAAGGCAAGTCCCCCTAAGTTAAGTTCTAAAAAGGAATAACCAATCAATAGTAAGTAGTTTTGGAATGTGGAGAAAGGCAAGATCACATGGGTACAAATTATAGTGGTAAAAATGATTCATTTGTATAGTAGTAAAGTTTTATCATGTCATAACAACCCTGAGAGGTAGGTGGTACAGATATTCATATCCCCATTTTATAGATAGGGAGGCTAAGGCTCAGGCAAGTTTTAAAGAATCATTATAAGCTGCCAACAATGTAATATGGCAGCCAGAAATGTTAGTACAGATCTTGGGCTATGCTGACAGAGACAAAGCATACAGAACTGAGGAGATGATAATTTCACTGTATTCTGCCCTGGTTAGATTGCATCAATTCTGGGTGCTGCATTTTATGAAAGACACTAGTAAACTAAACACTGAACAACATTAAAAGTAAGCTAGAGACTGTCCAGAGAGGGAAACCAGGACAGAGTAGGGCCTCAAGAGCACATCATATGAAGACCTCTAAATCTTATAAGGTATCTCCTTGTTTTCTTATTTTAACACTGTATATTTCCCTATAGAGATTAGCAGAGTTAAAATACTTTAAACATATACTTAGAAAAAAGTCATGTGTTTTTTCCCAGGAGCAGGTCAGACAAGAAGGAAAAACCCTTTGTATTCCCTTGGATGTTTAAGAACCCAGACTAAGGGGATGGGGAACCTGGGGCTGGCAGGGAGCTTTTTGTGAACCTTAATATGGCTCAAGTATATATTCACCAGATGCAAGTTGAGATGTGAGTTTGATAACATTTAGTAATTATTTGACTTAGATGGATCTGTGATCTTATTGGTGTTGAGTGTTCCCTACATTGGTACACATTGTAGTCCCAGTCTTACTCCCCATTCTCTGCCATTCTTGTTTGCTTCTTTTTATAAATCACTGGATCAAGGGTAGAAAGCAAAGTCTGAAAGCATCTAGTTCAACATGCTCACTTTGCTGATGAGAAAAACTGAAACTGCCCCCTTGTCCCCACTTAGTGAGCCTTCTCTTTTAAAAAAGAAAATAAAAACCAATATGATGAACATATTTGATAGCACGTGCCACACTATATAATCCATAGCTCCCCATCTTACCAATAAGAGGAAGAAGGTGAATTTCTCCTCTCTTTTCTGAGGCCAAGATAGTCTATTACCATTACAATATTGATTCTAAGAAAGTAAGGATTAAAAAAAACAAAAGAAGAAACTGAGGCACCAAATAAATTACTTGCTTTATGTACCTCAATCAGGGAGGCAGAGCAGTTGAGTTGTGCGACAAAGAAGGCCGCTTCTGCTGTAATGGCCCTAATGAGTACATCAACCTTTCTCCCACTCCAACACTACCTGTAAGCAACAGCCCAGTGCCTCTGGACTACTGTAGTTAAATTGGTTTATGTTATGGCTGCTAAGCTGAATGTGTTTACAGGAGGACACACAAGAAGGACAAGGAAGGGGATCTTTTCTTGCCAGGGTTTGTTGTTTGTGTTTTATTTTTTTTCCCTTCCTTCCTTCCTTCCTTCCTTCCTTCCTTCCTTCCTTCCTTCCTTCCTTCCTTCCTGCCTTCCTGCCTTCCTGCCTTCCTGCCTTCCTGCCTTCCTGCCTTCCTGCCTTCCTTGGCTTTTCTCCCTCCCTCCCTCTCTGTCTGTCTCTCTCCACTTATTGTTTTTCATTCATTTTGAAGGGAACCAATGATATCACAGGGTGATGTCTTGAGAAGAATGTAACTTGGATTGAAATGAGTCAGAGTTGCACAAAGTCATCAGCTTCACTTCAAGGTAAAAGTCAGAATGACTATTGATGGCTTGGGATGCAGTGGGTGAACTTGGCATCTTTGATGTCTGACCAAGTGTTCCACAGTACCTGCTCCATCTGCCTTTCTGGTCATTGGGGTAGATATTCGTCTAACTCACTGATGGATCTGAGACCAGTCAGTTACCCTCAACCTGGTTTAGCCCATCTGAAGAACCACAAGTGAGAGTAGGGTAAAAGGTAGATAGAAAAGGTGGAAGAATAACTCTGAAAGGGACTCAGCAAGCCCTCATATCCGAGGTGCTAGCTCTCCTTGAACATCTCAAACATCTCCTATGACCCTTTCCTCCTGTAACCTAAGCCAAGGGGAAAGGGAGTGGTAGAAAAAAACCCAATGAGCAAAGCCAATATTGGAGTCAGTGACTTGTAGTTAAAAAAAAAAAAAGCAAAACACAGAAAAGTAGGATCATGCATTCAGGGTAACAATACATTTAATATAGGACAGATTTTAACTAAATTGAAAAAGTAGTGCAGACTTGTACTTGATCTCATTAACTTTTTTTAAACCCTCACCTTCATCTGAGAATCAATATTGGGTATTGGTTCCAAGGCAGAAGAGTGGTAAAGCCTAGGCAATGGGGGTTAAGTGACTTACCTGGAGTCATATAGTTGAGAAGTATCTGAGGCCAAATTTGAACACAGGACCTTTAGATCTGGCTCTTAATTGACTAGCTGTCTCCCCCACCTTCTTTATAACCTTTTAAGACAACTCTCCTTTCCTATTCACTGAATCCCATTTACTCAGTTCTCTTGACTAGCTTGACGTTCAAAAATCTATCTTATCCTCAAATGGGAAAAATACTCAATATTGTGATATAGTAGAAAGATTAGAGTTGGAGGTCTTGGTTCTAAAGCCCATTTTTGTCACTTGCTTCCTATTGGATCTTGGACAAGATGCCTACTTTCCCTAGGCTACAGTAGCCTCATATAGATGGCAAACAGTTCTATTTCTATGAGCTAAGTCAACTCCTCTCCCACAAACCTCCCCAGTACACGGAATTTGCCATGTCATTGAAGGGCAATGTCTGTCTTTGTTCATTCACACCACAGTATTATTCTTTCTGTTCCTCAGCTCTATTTCACTTTTGGTCCAGAAATGGAGTGGCTCAGGAGCCATTCTACTGGGTCTAAGAAACTCTTCTGGGTTCAAGGTCTCCTATATCACTTTGTAGTTGTCCCTCTCTTTTATCCATTGACAGGTAGTTATTCTTTACATCATGACTGTAACATTTTGTCTTATTGAGTGTTTATCTTCACTTCCAGCTAACATTTATACTAATGGATTTTTTACTCCAACAGAATCAATGCATTTCTTATATTAGCTTATATTTCAACTTGACCCATGATCAACTCACTGATTGCTGCTGCTTTAGCCTGATGCCATTTTTTTTTTCAGACTCTATGGGTTCCCCCTTTTCTGGGGATTAGGCAGAGGCACCATATAGTTTTCTAGTGGGGCCACCTAGTTGTACCAGCCTTCCTTTCAGAGAACTGAGTCCTCTGAGTCTCTGTGTAGCCCTTTTCTTTTTGTTTAAAAGAGGGTGATTCAGGTTTATGGCCTTGAATCAATCAATGACATTGAATGCTGTATTAGAGGAACAAGAGGAGTGTTATAGGGCCCATGGAGTTCATATCTTATCAAAGTGTTAACTTTGTCAAAGGAATTTAACAACTAGTTAAGGAGAGAGCATTAATGCTAGGACAATGTTCTCATCAATTAAGGCAAAGAGGATCTAGGACCAAGCCTGAACCCAATCATTATACTAATTTTCAAGAGTCTGAGCCCCTTTCCCCCCAGCTGTTCTCTCTGCTTAATATCCTCTCTTCCCCTTTTCATCTTTGGAATTCCTGCCTATCCTTTAAAGCCTAAATCAAAAAGCCACCTTCACTGTGAAAACTTCTTGAATCTCCCCTATAGTTAAATACCTTCCCTCCTTGTTATCCCTCCATATTATCTGTGTTATTGTGATGTTTCTAAAGCTGTAGGTCTTTTCACCCTACTATGTAATAAACTCCAGTGGTTCTCTATTACCTCTTGGATAAAAGACACATTTCTCTGTTTGGCATTTAAAGCCCTCCACCACCTGGCTGCAGCCAACCTTTCTAACTTTATTACACACTTTCCCCTTCTACACACATTGCAATCCAGCCAAAATGACCTTCTTGCCCCATCCCTACTTTCATGACTTTGCATTGCCTGTCTCCCATGCTGGGAATGAACTTCCTCCTTACTGCCTCCTAGAATCTCTTGTTTTCTCAAAGACTTGGCTCAAGAATCACCTTCTGAATAAAACCTTTTTTGATCTTCTTTGCATTTGTTTTGCATGTGTGTGTGTGCAGAGTGCTGTGTGTATATACATACATATCTCTATTTATCTGCCTATCCACCTATCCATCCATCCATCCATCCATCCATCCATCCATCCATCCATCCATCCATCCATCCTTCTATCTATCTATCTATCTATCTATCTATCTATCTATCTATCTATCTATCTATCTATCTATCTATCTATCTCTCTATCTCTCTCTCTATCTCTCTATCTCTCTCTCTCTATCTATCTATCTATCTCTCTATCTATCTATCTCTATCTCTCTATCTCTCTCTGTCTCTCTCTCTCTCTCTCTCTCTCTCTCTCTCTCTCTCTATCTATCTATCACCTATCCATCTACTTATCTACTGTTTTCCCCAATAAAATGTAAGCCTCTTGAGGACAAAGACTGTTTCAATTTGTCCTTGCATCCTTTGTACCTAGTGCCAAATACATAGTAGGTGCTTTTTGGGGGGACTCCCATATATGCATGTGGATTGATTGATAGCCATGTATTTGTCATGTTCCCCATCCCTTGTACTTTTTGTGATAAAGAGAAAACAAAACACAAACAAGAAACAAATGAGAATCCATTAATTAGGGAATGGACAAAAATTTGTGCTATAAGAATATAAGGCTATTGCCTTATTTTACAATAAAGAAGTAATGAATATGAACTGATAAAAGTATAGTTAGCAGAATTAAGAAAACACAAATAATAACCATAATAAAACTAAACAAAAAATCTACTAAAATAAATCCAAAGACTATGTGATTATAATAGTCAGTTGTGGTCCTAGAGAAGAGAGGGGGAAATACTCCTCTCTTCTTTTGTTGGTAGAGTGGAGAGCTATGAGTTTGGAATTTGGTAGGCTCATCATGCACATTAATTGTTTAATTCTTTTTATTTGTTATAAAAGAAAGCTCACTAAATGGGAACGGGCACGCAGCCTCAGTTACAGGCAGGTAGGTGGTAGAATGGATAGACTGCCTGACCTGGAGTTGGGAAGACTTATCTTTGTGAGTTCAGATTTGGTTTCAGACACTTACTAGCTGTGTGAACCTGGGCAAGTCACTTACTACAATTGCCTAGACCCTATGGCTGTTGCATCTCAGAACAGATACTTAATATTAACTCTAAGACAGAAGGGAAGAGTTTAAAAAAAATCAAAGGAAACTCTGGGGAAGAGGGAAGTTTGAGAAAAGAAAAGAAACTTTCTTTAGATAAGTGATCTTTCCTCTGAAGGGAATGCCACAGGGCTCTGTCCTCCATCTGATTGTGTTCATCATTTTTATCAGTGACTTGTATGAAGGCCTAGATAGCACGCTTGTCACATTTTCAGATGACATAAAGCTGGGAGGTTTAGATAATATGTTAGATGACAAAATCAAGACTGAAAAGCTAGAACATGGTCGGAAGAGAACAAGATAAAATATAATAGGGATAAATGTAAAGTCTTGAACTTAAGTTAAAAAAATTAACTAAGCATTTGATGAGGATACCTGGGACCAGATGACAGTTTATGCTAAAAAGACCTGTGGTGTTGAGTGAATTCATTATGAATAAACAGAAGGACATTCCATCCAAGGAACCTTAGGTGACCTTAGGCTACAGTATTAGAGGTTTAGTTTCTATTAAGAAGGAAGTGAGAATTCTGTAGTTAGACATCATCTGGAATTGTGTTCAGTTCTGAGCCCCACATCTTAGGGGGGGCATTGGATTCTAAATTTAAAGATGGCAGAAGTCATTCCTCATCCATCCTTCTCCCACCATTTTACAGATGAGGAACCTAAGGGTGAGTGAGATGAAATGGTTTACCCAGGATCATAGAGCTGTCTAGTATCTGAGACAGGATGTGAATTCAAGTGTTTCTGAGTCCAAACTCAGCTTGGACTCCCTATCCACTGGGCCATACTAATCATCTTGACAGATTGGAGTGTGTTAGCAGTTGCTATAAGATCAGAGGAATTTAGCTGGGTCTTTACCCTGAAGATGAAATCTGGCAGCTCAGCTTGGTGTCTGCACTGTAGGACAGCATTGATATTGTTCTTGTTGAGTTGTTCATTTGTGTCCAACACAGTGACCCCACCGACCATAGTTGTCCATAGGGTTTTCTTGGCAAGGATATTGGAGAGGTTGGCTATTTCCTCCTTCAGGAGATCCTTTAGTTAGGTAATCAGAGTTTAAGTGACTTGCCCAGGGTCACACAGTGAAGAAGTATTTGAGGCAGGGTCTGTACAGACCCCAGATGGCTGATCTATTCACCCTGTGGTGGGAGAAAGCATTGCCAGGCTCAGTGTGGCATTCTTGTACATTCCCTGCTGTTTGTTCTGGGTGGTCCTTACTGTTGAGCTTGCTCTGTGTGTGTGTGTGTGTGTGTGTAACAGAAGTTTGTGTGGCATATCTGGATTCTCTCGATATCTGTGTATAGGTTTAAGATCAGGTTCTATGATTCTTTTGAGCCTGAAAGGATTGCATCAGAAAGGAAAGTTGGATATTTCCATTTGTGTGTCTCATAGACCTCCAACTCAACAAGTCCAAAGTGGAATTCATTATTCCTCTCCGTCTACAGCTTTATTTCCTACCTCCCATCCATTACTCCTCCAAATTTCCTTATTTTTATTGAGACTCACTTTCATTTACCCAGTCTTGCAACCTCAGGGTCATGTTTAATTCCTCCTCCACACCCCAGAGCAAGTCAGTTAAAAAATCCCATTGAATCTACCTTTAAACTTTCACATTTGTTCCAAGGCCATTATTTTAGTTTCACATTTGCCCTAGACTAAAGCAATAGCTTCTAACTTGAATGCCCATCTTTTAGTTTCTCTCTTCTACAAATCATCTTGCCAAAATAATCGTCCCAGAGCACACTTCACCTCCCTCCTCAAGAACCTTTAGTGATTCTCTATTGCCCCTAGGAAATGGGGTGTATACCCCAGGTATGTGAAGACTTCCTCTGGTGGAATGGGTGGATGAGAATAATTTGTTCCAATGGGCATGAAGACAGTAGAGGTGGGAGTTGTGGAGTGCCTAGAACATGGCCAGAGCTTAAAGAAGCCAAAGTCATCCACTGCATCTCAAGCCATTAACAATCACCTTGACTTTTGTCTTGCCACTGGACTCTGAATGACGATGGAAGAGCCAACGATGACTTTGTGCAACTCTGCCACACTTTACACATGAGTCAAAAGGGATTCCCCCCCTTTTTTAGTATGAAGGACAACAACTACCACTGCATTTAGGATAAAATACCAACTCTCAGCTTGCTTTATTCTGGAATGCTCTCCCTCCTCACTTCCTTCTCCCACTTTTCCTGGCTTCCTTTAGGATTCAGCTCACATTTTACCTTCTTCAAGGAGCCTTAAGCTGGTCTGCCTTAAGAACTAGCCTTTCCTCTGAGATTATCCCCTATTTACACTGACTTAATTCTTTCTTAATTATTCTGTTTATAGCTGGTTTGTCCTTATTCGTTTGCTTTTGTCTCCTCCATTAGATTGTGAGCTCTTTGAGAGTTGGATGTTTTTTTTTTTATCCTCAGCATTTATATAGTGTCTGGCATATAGTAAGTGCTTAAGAAATATTCATCGTATGTAGCTGTTTGAGTATTTTCTTTCCCATTAGAACATGAGCAGGGAGATTGTTCTTTTGCCTCTTTTTTGTACCACCAGTACTTAGCACAGTGCCTAACAAATAGTCAGCCCTTAATAACGACTTGATTTTGCTGAGAATGGACCTCATCTACCTTACCAGATTTATTTCACTTGACTTCCATTCACAAATGCTATGTTACAGCCACACTGGGCTACTTTCCAGTCCTGGACTGTTCTACCCCTTTTTCTTTTGTACAGGCTGTTCCCATGCTCAAAATGTACTTCCTCCTCACCTTCTAACTTCTTTTGAGGTTCAGGTTCTGTACAACCTCCTGAGGGAAGCCTTTACTAAGCCCCTTGGTTATTAGTGTTCTCTTCATTCTCTAATTACCATGTTTACAATATTCAAAGTTCAGTCATTTTTCAGACATGTTTGACTCTTTGTGGCCCCATTTGGGGTTTTGTTGGCAAAAATGCAGACATGGTTTGCTATTTCCTCTTATTGCTCTTTGGCAGATGAGGAAACAGACAAATAGTTTAAGTGACTTGCCCAGGGTCACATAGCTAATAAGTGTTTGAGGTCAGATGTGAACTTATGAAGGTGACCAATTCCTGCTCCGGCACTCTGTCCAATGTATTACCTAGTGCTGCCCCATCACACTTACCTGTTTTTAACTCTCCTCTAGATTATAAGCTCCTTAAAGGCAGGGTTTCCACTTTTTTTGTGTATTGAGCAGCCAATATGGTGATCTACACATTATTAAATGTTTGTGGATTAGATTGGAATCAGACAATGATGATGATATATGTCAACCATTTAGCTTAGAGTTATACATATAATCTTCAGCGACTGAACTCAGTCCCTGTGTTCCAAGAGAAAGTTTGCCCATTGGTGGACAGCAGGATGTCACCAGGATGGTTTAGCTCTGGTAGTGGTCTCAGGGACTGAGTAGAGCAGGGAAGTGGTCCTTCCTAAGCATTCCAAGCAAGAAGGCCAGTTCAAAGCAGTAGGATGGAAGTTTGTAGAGACAATAGACTCAATTTTATGGCAGAAGAACCAAAATGCAATGCAGGAAAAAAAGGAAAGTCAGTGATGAGTCAGGACTATTTTATCAGGGTGTGAAATGACCAAAGCAAAGGTTCATTCCATATTTTACCCTGAACCATCTGCTTTTATGAATGATCCATCCCTGGTACCCCTACAGGACTGATTCCCTTGGTTCAAGACACTGGAAGAGTCCATCCTCCACACTATATAAGTCATGAGCACCCACTAATAAGTTTACCTTTCTGTCCTCACCCAAAGAACACAATTAGCTTAAAGCATTCATTTATTGAAGTGTCTTGGCAAAAAATAGCAACAAAAAGTCACTTTAAGAAACCTGGAGCACACTTTCTCCTGGATAATAACACATCATAGTCAGGGTTTTTCCCCTGTGTTGAACTTTGGCATAGATATCCCACGGGGTCCCTATAGCTTGTGGGGGCAGAGTTTATATGGTTCTTGGTGATGGATGGTACAAAGAAATTTTGAAACAGGAGGTTTTGTCAAGACTCTTAGGTATTACCATTAGATCTGTACCCTTCTTGATATGTTAAATGCTTGTCAGAGGAACTCTAAAGCTGAAAAGAAGCTTAGAGACAAATCATTTACTCCAACCCTCTGACCTTATGGATGAGGAAACTGAGGTCCAAGGAAATTAAGTGATCTGTTCAAGTATGTTCCAGAGCTTATATTTGCACTCAAGTCTTATGACTCCAAGTTCCATTCTCTTTTTGTAGCTCCTACACCAACCCCACGATACAAATTCTTCATTCCTATCCATCAGCACTGGGACAAATCAAGGAATGGTTATTTGTAGATGAAGTTTTTTTTTTTTGGTTTGTTTGTTTTTTTTAACCCTTGATTTCTGTTTTAGGAACAACTCTAAGACAGAAGGAAAAGGGCTAGGCAAATGGGGTTAAGTGACTTGGCCAGATTGGAACACAGGACCTCAGGACTCCAGGCTGGGCTCTATCCATTGTGCAACCCAGCTGCCCTGTAGATGAAGGTTGTTAAGGGTCTTCTCTAAGAGGGACCAATAGAACTATCCAGACAAAACAGAGAGTGCCTGATGTTATTTTGATGACCTTCTATAAGAGAAGAGGAGAAATATATTCCTGTGGTTATAGTTTCAAGCCCAAGAGGGCAGGAAGCCAGCAGTTCAGCAGCAGTTACTGTCATAAGCTTAAAAGATCCAGTTTCCCTGCCTGAATTTGTGTGAGTGTAGACAGAAGGCTATCATTTCAGCTGGGCTCAAATTGGGGGTCATTGGTGGGGTACATTGGTCATATTCCTTTACTAGAGTGTAAACTGCATGGGGGCAAGGACCCTGCCTCCTCTACATTTTGTGTCTTATGGCACCAAACCCATTACCCTACACACACTGGGCACCGAGGCCACATTTGTTAAATTGATTAGGGCTCTAGTTTTAAATTGCTTTGAGGCTATTTTTGACTGGCAATTCCCATTAATTACTCTTTTTTCCCCCTTTTATCTCTCTATCTTCTCCATGTCATAATCCTGAAATGGAGCCTAATGAAGAGTATTGGAATATGAGGTTGGCCAGCAGGACAGATTTATGAGATGGCAGAATTGATGAGAGAATTAGGTATAGCCTGTTAGTCACCTAGCATTTGTTCAGTGTTTACTGCGTCCCAGAACATAGCCCTGCGGACACAAAGAAATGTAAATACAAAAACTCCCCCAACAAGCCTAGTTCCTACTCTGGAGAAGCTCATAGTCTAACGGGGGAGACACAGGAAAACAACTACGTACAAACAAGATCTATACAGGAAGAATTTGGGATAGTCTCTGGGGAAAGGCACTGCAATTACGAGCTGGGAAAGGCTTCTTGCTGAAGATGAACTTCAGCTGAGACTAAAGGAAGCCAGGGAAGTTTGGAAGGAATTGGTCTGTTGTGAAGAAAGGAGCAAGATTAGGGAAAGCTTGTTTTCTTCCTACATCCACTCTCATGAGGTCATTAGTAGCAAGGCAGAAATGCTAGGCTTGTAGGTCATGTGAGCCTTACCAGCTTCTGAAATAACAAGGCAGCGATCAGGAATCCATGCTCCAGTTTGGCAAGTCTTACCATGTGCTCTTGCTGCTAAATTTAAGGAACATGGGGGGCAGGTGGGTGGCTCAGTGGATTGAGAGCAAGACCCAGCCTTTGAACTGATACACAGTATTGATTTAAGATGGAAAATAAGGGTTAAAAAAATTTAAGGCTCATTATCTCCTTTCCATTGTTTCCTCTCTGCCCCTCACTCAACCTCTTACTGTTATCCTTTTCCCTCTCCATGCTGGTAGTTCATAGGACAACTGGGTATTGGAATGTTGGGCTTCCAGGAAAGGAAGCATAGGACTGGCCAGAGTCCCTGGGTAGAAGTCCAGTTCAAAGCCTTCTTATTCTGAGTTCAAATCTGGCCTCTGACATTTACTGGCTGTGTGACTTGATTTTTCTCTCTCCCTTTATTCCTCTATCTCCTCTATTCCATATGCCTGAAATAAGGCCTAATGAAGAATATTGTGGTTATAAGGTTGGCCATCAGGACAAGTCACCAAACACTGTTTGCCTCAGCTTCCTCATCTGTAAATTGAGTTGGAGAAGGAAATGGCAAAGCACTCTAGTATATTTGTCAAGAAAACCCCCTGAAATGGGGCCAAGAGAGTCAGATATAACTGAAAAAAAAGAAAGGTTTCTTAAAATGATGCTGGAGTTGTGAGCTTTTCTCTTCCCTCCCTCCTTCTCTCCTTCCTTCCCTCTCGCCTTCTCTCCTTTCCTCTCTCCCTCCTTCTCTCCTTCCTTCCCTCTCGCCTTCTCTCCTTTCCTCTCTCCCTCCTTTTTGCCTTCCTTCCTTCCTTCCTTCCTTCCTTCCTTCCTTCCTTCCTTCCTTCCTTCCTTCCTTCCTTCCTTCCTTCCTTCCTTTCTTTCTTTCTTTCTTTCTTCCTTCCTTCCTTCCTTCCTTCCTTCCTTCCTTCCTTCCTTCCTTCCTTCCTTCCTTCCTTCCTTCCTTCCTTCCTTCCTTCCTTCCTTCCTTCCTTCCTTCCTTCCTTCCTTCCTTCCTTCCTTCCTCTCTCTTAAAAGGAAGGAAAAAAAAGAAAGTCCCAGTTACTCAGACTGTGGAAGGAGCTGTAATTAGTAACAGAAGATTCAACTGGTCAGAGGCAAAGCAGAACCCAGTGGGACAAGGGTATGGGCAGGCCTGGGATGTGTGGGAGAAGGTTAACTTCCCATCAGCTCAGCTGAGCAGGGTCACACGTACTTAGGGAAAAGAGTTACAGGGACTGAAGAGAGGGAGGCAGTGCTGATGCTGGAACAAAGGGGAGGAGCAGAAGGGGAAGAATTTATAGTGACTCAGCTTGAGATGTTCATCTGCTGAGACTGGGGAGTTCAGTGGGTGAGAGGGGTAATTCCTGACAACCCCTGGGGAATCAGCATGCTCTGTGTGTGTGTGTGTGTGTGTGTGTGTGTGTGTGTGAGAGAGATGGGTGGGTCTGACAAGGGGGGAGTAGGCAGGAGGAAGGTTGAGGAGATATTTCCAGTTGGAGGAAGATGAGGGATGAAAGTGGCCAGGGCTGATGGGATGGAGGCCTGGAGGGGATGTTGCTGGAGAAAATGAGCTACAGCAGAAGCTCCCTTTGGGAGAAGAGAAGGATTCTGTCAGCAAAAAGCCTGCAGTTGGATGTAGAATAAACATGTTTGTTGGAGCCATATGGGAAGCAGGAAGAAAAAAGACTGAGGTAGATAGAAGCAAGTCTGAAATATCAGTGAGAAGAGACGTGCTTTTGTAATAACACCTCGCATTTATATAGTTCTGTAAGGGGCACAACAACGTTGTAAGTCTGGTAAGGTAGCATTATTATTCTCATTTTACAGATGAGGAAAGTGAGGTTCAATGAGATTAAGGGGCTCTCCAAGGTTCCAAAATTAGCTAGTTAAGTAGCAAATCAGCAATTCATGTCTCTCTCTCTCTCTCTCTCTCTCTCTCTCTCTCTCTCTCTCTCTCTCTCTCTCTCTCTCTCTCTCTCTCTGTTTTTTAACCCTTATCTACTGTGTATTGGCTCCAAGGCAGAAGAGTGGTACGGGCTAGGCAAAGGGGACTTGCTCAGGGTCACACAGCTGGGAAGTGTCTGAGGCCAGATTTGAACCTAGGACCTCCCATCTCTAGGCCTGACTCTCAATCTACTGAGCCACTCAGCTGCCCCCTATGTTGTCTCTTTTGACATACAATTTGCCATTCTTGTGTTTTAATCATGTTTGACTCTTGGGACTTTCTTGGCAAAGATGCTGGAGTGGTTTGCCATTTCTTTCTCCAGCTCATTTTACAGATGAGGAAACTGAGACAAACAGGACTAAGTGACTTGCCCAGGTTTCTTTCTCCAGCTCATTTTACAGATGAGGAACTGGGGTGAATAGGGTTAAGTGTTTTGCCCAGGGTCACAGAACTAGTAATTATTTGAGGCTGGATTTGAACTCATGAAGATGAGTCTTTCCAATTCTAAACCCAGTGTTCTATCTGCTGTACCACCTAGTACTCTCTCTGATATTTCATTCTGGGGCCTTCCTAGTTACTCAACACCCACAAACCAGTCTAGACTGAATCTTTACATCCAGGGTCCCTATATCCTTAAGTCCTTCCATTCCCAGAAATATACATCAAATCAAGATCCAGTATCAACGAGAAGTTTGTTGAGTATTATTCAATGTCTTCCACATTCTCTACCCAATCTTTTCCCTCAACCTCACTACTGCAACCAGATCATTCAGCTCCATCCTCTAAAAAGTGGGAATTGTTCCATTTTTGTCTTGGTATTCCAGGGCACTACCACAATGCCTAGCACATCGTAGGCACCTAATAAGGGTACATGAACTGAATGTTTGATGTCCATTCCCCACACCACTTAAGTCATTTTTGTGACTAAAATGCCATCTTTTTTCCTCCTTAACTCATCAGTTTTATCATCCTTCCAAACTCAGTTCTTATCCCATATAGTCTGTTGCTGTTTTTGACTTTTCTAGCCCACAGCAACTTTTCCCAGAGCTGCAATCAGGTATCTTGGTGCCTGGGACAAGCTAAGGGAAAGCCCAGATGGACAGCCTTGGGAAAAGAGCAAGGTGGGACTCAGTAGGGAGGAACTAACCCAGGATTTGCGGTCTTAGTATTCGCTCTCTAAGGCAGGTCAATATCCACTTACATTGAGGACCAGCTGGCTTTCCCAGGATCCCCTCTTGATGGAGTGTAGCCTCATTGGGACAAGGGTAGTCAGTGAGTCCAACTGCCCCTTTGCTTTGGAGCTGATAACCTGCAAGGACACACAACCGCCTTCCCTGAAAAGAGAGGAAGAATGGGGAGAAGCCATGTTAATTGTCTTCCTCAGCCCTGGGATTTGGGAAGAATGAGCAGTGGAGTGGATGAGCAGCAATCCAAGGGCCTCTGGGAGAGGTGATAGCCAGGTCTAGGGGAGGGAGTAAGGGCCATTGTGATGGACTGATGGCTGGTGGTATAGGAGTCCCACAGGTAGATTAGGAAAGTTGGGAGGCTGAGGCTCTCCTGTGTGCCTTAATTCTCCAGTCCCTTCAGCTCTCTCTCCCTAGAACCAGGCTCCTTTGACCTCCTCTGGGTCGTTAAGGGTAATCTCTTGTCATGCTGGGATGTCTCAGGCAGAACATGGAAACAAAGCTTTAGAAGCAGTTCTGGAAACCTCCTTCTTCTTTTGCTTTGGATGTTGGGACTTGGGTGCCTGCAAGGGATAGTTTTTGCAGTAGGAGCCAGTGCTTTGCCTGGGGCTTGCTGGCAGCCAAGGCAAAGAGTGCTTTATATAATGATAATGTTTTTCATACCTTAGATGGCTTTTTTCCAGTTCACTTGCAGAGGCCTCACTGACAAGATGAATGGAGCTGTACACTACAATCCTTGAGTGCTAGAACTGTTTAATTTTTGCTTTGCCAGCCCCTAGAAATAATAATATTAATAATAGTTAACATTTATATAGTGTCTACTAGGTGCCAAGTACTGTGATAAGCACTTTGCAATTATTATCTCTGATTCTCTCAGCGCCTTGGAGGTTGGTGCTATTATCATTTTACAGATGAGGAAACTGAGGCAAACAGAAGTTAAATGATTTGCCCAGAGTCCCACAGCTAGCAAGTGTCTGAGGTCATATTTGAACTCATTCTTCCTGACTCCAGGTCTGATGTTTCTCTGTACCTTGACACCTAGCTGCCTGGTACACTCCGGTGCTTAATAAATGCTTTCTTAATCTCCTTTGCTGGATTTTCATTCAGGTTATGTCTACTAACTGAGAGTATCCAAAGGGCTCTGTCCATTCTACTATTTCACTTGGTGATCTCAACAGCAATCAGGGATTCAATGATCTTCTCTGTGCTGATGATTCTCAAATCTTCTCATCCAGCCTTAAATTCTCTATTCACATTTCTGATTTTCTGGTGGACATCTCAGAAGGGGTGTCCTGTGGCTATCTTAAATTCACTGTGCCTAAAACCAAACCCTTCCTATCTTTCTTATTACTGTTGGGTATGCCGCCATCTTTTAAAAAATATTTATTTATTTATTGAGTCAATTTAGAACATTATTCCTTGGTCACAAGAATCATATTATTTCCCTCCCTCCCCTTCCCTCCCTCTTCTCATAGCTGACGTGCAATTTTACTGGGTATCACATGTGTCCTTGATCAGAACCCATTTCCATGTTGTTGTTTGCATTAGGATGCTCATTTAGAGTCTACATCCCCAATCATATCCCCCACGACCCATGTAATCAAGCAGTTGTTTTTCTTCAGTGTTTTTACTCCCACAGTGTTTCCTCTGCATGTGGATAGTGTTCTTTCTTATAGATTCCTCAGAGTTGTTCAGGATCTCTGCATTGCCACTAATGGAGAGGTCCATTACATTTGATTGTTCCATAGTATATCCATCTCTGTGTATAATGTTCTCCTGGTTCTGCTCCTTTCACTCTGCATCACTTCCTGGAGGTCGTTCCATTTAACATGGAATTCCTCCACTTTATTATTCCTTTGAGTACAATAATATTCCATCACCAACATATATCACAATTTGTTCAGCCATTCCCCAATTGGAGGGCATCCCCTCATTTTCCAATTTTTTGGGTATGCCGCCATCTTCCTAGTCACCTGGGCTTAAAGCCTAGATACCATCCTGAGCCTGGCACTCTCTCTCATACCCGCCCTGATGCCAAGGCCCGTCGGTGCATCTTCAGCGTGTCTCATATATATCTTCTTCTCTCCTTTGAGCACGGTGGTGAGCACCTTATCATCTCATACCCAGACGATTGCAAGAGTTTGCCCCTTAGTCTCCCTGCCAAAGTTTCTCCCCACCCCAGGCCAGCCCATCCTCTGCTCAGCTGCCTACATGATCTTTCTAAAATGCAGGCCCAGTGATGTCACCCCACTCCCCCACTTTATAAATTCCAACGACTTCTTATTATCCCCAGGACCAAATAGAAAATCCTCCATTTATGGTTCAAACCCCTTCATAACCTGCTCCCCTCCCACCTTTCTAGTCTTCTCACTCCATGGCACTCCCCTCAACTATGTAATCCAACCACCGTGACCTCTTTGCTATCCCTTAAATGATTCACTGTCTGTCCCCCATTCCTGGAACCTTCTCCCTCCTCATATCTATCTTCAGGTTTCCCTGACTTTCTTTAGTTGTTAATCAGTTGATTACATTTGGGGTTTTTTTGGCAGAGATACTGGAGTGGTTTGCCATTTCCATTTCTAGTTCATTTTACAGATGAGGAAACTGAGGCCAACAGGGTGAAGTGACTTGCCTGGGATCCCACCGCTTATAAGTGTCTAAGGCTGGATTTGAACTTAGGAAGACGAGTCTCTCTGACTTGAGGCCTGGTACTCTATCCACTGAACCCAGCTAAAATCCCACCTTTTGCAGTAAGTCTTTCCCTGATGCCCTTTCATTCTGGTGTCTTTCCTCTGTTGCTTATCTTCAATTTATCTTGTATATAGATTGTCCATAATTATTTGCATGTTGTGTCCCTCAGGAGGCCGTGAGCTCCTTGAGAGCAGGAGCTATCTTTTGCCTTTATATCCCCAGAACTTAACACAGTGCCTGGCATGTAATAAACACTTACTGATTGATTGTTGACTAGTTGATTGGAGTAGAATCTTTAGGGAGTTACTAGCAAAATAGAGGGGAATTGTCATATTTATTGGAGCTTCATCTTTAAAAAAGTTTGCTGTGAGATTTGTGTGTAAATAGGAAGGTTGTTATTTTTAATGTACAATTAGAATAGAGGAATTGAGAAAATAGTTTAAGGGGTTTTTGAGAGCAGAAGAAATTAAGATTAGTGAAGAAAAAGTCCCACCTACTTTATTTATTTATTTTAATTGAATTTTTTTTCCATTTACTTTTAGAAACAATTAAAAAAAAAACTCAACCTTATCTTCAATCTTAGGATCAATACTGTTTATTGGTTCCAAGGAAGAAGAGTGGTAAGGGCTAGGCAATGGAAGTCAAGTGACTTGTCCAAGGTCACACAACTAGAAAGTAGCTGAGGTCAAATTTGAACCCAGGACTTCCTATATCTAGGTCTGGCTCTTGATCTACTGAGCCACCTACCTGCTCCTTAGAATCAATTTTTGACAATTATTTTCTAATATTTTGTGATTTAGATTCTCTCTCCCTGCCTCCCTCCCCTCCCCAAGGTGGTAAATAGTTTGATACAGGTTATATCAATGCTTTAGGCCCTCTTAATGTTATACAAATACTTTGAGAAATAAGGATAATCCTTGGGGGCTGATTTTATATTTTATTCCAGTAGTTAAATTATCTATGTCTACCATGAAAGTAGAAGTGGTGCTCCTCTAAATTTTAAAGCCTAGGACAAAGTCCTTTTTACCTAGTTCTAGCTCTGATCTTCCCCTCCTGTGAGCCCTTCATGTGCACAGCATGCATGTTTGATTGCTTTGTCACATCCCAGTCATTGTCCTATTTGTTACATGCCTCGCTGTCCATATGCGCCTGCCATCTTCCCAACTAGATTGTGGCTAGTTCACCATCACTGGAGTGCCATTCAAGTAGAAGCTGGTTGTTCATCTTGCCTTGAAGGATTCTTACATTAAATAACAAGTTGCAAACCCTTCAAAATCTTTGCTGTTGTTCCGTCAGTCACTCGTGTCTGACTTTTCATGACCACATGGACCCAGGCCTTCCAAGGGATTGTCTTGGCAGGGACACTGGAATGATTTCTCATGTCAGTAAGTGTCTGAGGCTGAATTTGAACTCAGATCTTCCTGACTCCAGGCCCAAGTCTTCCAGACAAGATTGAATATAGCTCAAAATCTTAGCTGTGATAATAAATAAGTGGGAAAAAAAAGAGATCCATTGCTACACTTCTTTGTCTTCTTTAGTGCCTCATTGCTTTGTAGACTGTAGGGACTCCATAAATGTTTGCTCTATGGCAGAGTTGGTTTTGAATCTTGGCTCTGCTTCTTACTATCTCTATGGACACGAGTAAGTCACTTCGTCCTTTTTTATTCTCAATTTTAAAAAATAAAATATGGGTTTTTGAACCAAATAATCTTCACATCTAGAGCCTTTAATCATATGGACAAGGATTCTCAGGGACTCTCTCTCTCCATTCCCCATCCCACAATTTATCCAATCTGAACCTGGCTGGAAATTAGGAAGAAAAGGCCACCTTGGACTGCACAAACATTTATGAAGCTCCTACTGTGTGCATAGCACTCCACCTTCAGCAAAGGGGAACGCCATGTAATTCAGAACTATTCAGTTCCACAAGCATTTCTCAGATGACCTCTGGTCCCCCCCTGCTCCCCTCTGTCTTTCCTGACTTGGGAAACTCCTCTTTTCTATGCTGCATCATCAGTGACTTCATGGTCTCTTGGGTATGTTGGGGGACAGGGATGAAGAGTGGGAGTGATGGGGTAAGCCCAGTTTGGGGGGCTCTTGGCAATTGGTGCCCAAACCCCACCCCAGCTCAGTCCCCCTCCTCCTTTCCTCATCTTTGCTGGGTGGAAGGGGGCGGGGCCAAGCCCGGCTCCCCCAGGTTGCTCATTGGTGACTCCCTCTACAACTGACTGCAGGATGTTTATAAAACTCTGAATCAATTTGAGGCACAGAGATTTTCAATCAGGGAAGCAGATTGTGCTGATAGGGTCAAAAGGCCCGTCGCCAATGCGGATCACAGCATCTGACATATTAATTTGAGCTGTCAGAACCAATATGTGTAAGGAGGTGGGAGGCACAGGCCCTATGGAAGAAAAGCGAAAAAGAGGGGGTTGCAGGAAAAAAAATCCTCCCAACAAGGTCTAACATTTCCCAGATTCCTGCAGAAGCAATCCTACCAGCATGTGACCAGTTTGTACCCTTCAAAGGGTGGGGGCAGGAGGGGAGGGGCGTGAATAGCAGAGGGGGGTGATTGTGGTTAAATTAATGTGATGAATGGGTCTGTAACCATATATATAAACTCAAGAAAACTTTACACCACTTTGCAAAAACACACAGATTCCTTCTCCCCTCCCTCCTCCCTGAGAGCTCCAAAGCTCCCTTGCTGGCAAAAGAGCCAGATCTGAGGATTGGCAGGAAGTACATTTGTTATTGGGGACCCTTTGATATTTAGCATGTGAAATGTCTGCGAGCTGGAGAAGTTCAGGCATCTGGCAGGAAATTACCATGAATCCTGTTTCTCTTAACAGTCACACACATATGCCTTCACTCTAACTCACCCCCTCACCTCTTTCTCCCACCTCTCTGTCTCTCTCCTTTTTCTCTCTTACTCTCTATGCTCTCCTCTGTCTCCTCTGTCTCTCTCTCTCTCTTTCTCTCTCTGTATTCTCTTTCTTTTCTCTCCTCCCTCTCTATTCTCTCCCCCTTTCCTTCTTTCTCTGTACCTTTTTATCTGTCTCTTCTATCTCTTTCTGTCTGTCTGTCTGTCTGTCTGTCTCTTTCTCTCTCTGTATTCTCTTTCTTTTCTCTCCTCCCTCTCTATTCTCTCCCCCCTTTCCTTCTTTCTCTGTCTCTTTTTCTCTGTCTCTTTCTTTCTCTCTCTGTATTCTCTTTCTTTTCTCTCCTCCCTCTCTATTCTCTCCCCCTTTCCTTCTTTCTCTGTACCTTTTTATCTGTCTCTTCTATCTCTTTCTGTCTGTCTGTCTGTCTCTTTCTCTGTATTCTCTTTCTTTTCTCTCCTCCCTCTCTATTCTCTCCCCCCTTTCCTTCTTTCTCTGTCTCTTTTTATCTGTCTCTTTCTTTCTCTCTCTGTATTCTCTTTCTTTTCTCTCCTCCCTCTCTATTCTCTCCCCCTTTCCTTCTTTCTCTGTACCTTTTTATCTGTCTCTTCTATCTCTTTCTGTCTGTCTGTCTGTCTCTTTCTCTGTGTTCTCTTTCTTTTCTCTCCTCCCTCTCTATTCTCTCTCCCCCTTTCCTTCTTTCTCTGTACCTTTTTATCTGTCTCTTCTGTCTCTTTCTGTCTCTCTGTCTCTATCTCCATCTCTGTGTCTCTCTCAAAAGCTTACCTTCTGTCTTAGTATCAATTCTAAGACAAAAGAGCAGTAAAAGACAATGAAGGTTTAGTGATTTGCCCAGGATCACATAGCTATCAGAGGTTAGAACTGAACCTAGGTCCTCCTGACTTCAGGCCTGGAGCTCTATCCGCTGTGTTACCTAAGCTGTTTTTCCCATTTATCTTTTTATGTTCTGTTTCCCTTATAGTTTACTTCCTTCTCCTTTCTTTTACTCTCAGCCTTTCCCCTTTTCTCTCCCCCATATCCTCTCCAATAGTCTTGCCATCCCTGTAAGGGATGCTTCTGTGGAGATGGGACACCTACCCTTTTTCTGTGCCCAGACTGCCTTTAGAGAGCCTAGGTAGACACACCGAAAGGAGGGAGGCTAGACTTGGAGGCAGAAAACTGGGCTTGAATCCCTCTTCTATCTGTGTTACCTTGGGCAATTAATATCATCTCTCTAGAAACCAGTTTCCTCATCTGGAAAGTAAAGGAGTTGGATTAGATGGTCTCTAAGGTACCTTCCATCTCCAAATCTTATGACATCAGCTCAGAATCCAGCCTTACTCTACCTGCCTGACATCCTTAATTACCCAATGTGTTTTCCATTAAACATCTTCGTTATTGAATTACTATCACCTATCATAATCTTTGGCACTAGGTGACTCAGGGAGCTAGGGCGTGTAATGGAATGGACTCAGAGTCGGAAAGACCTGAGTTCAAATTTGACCTCAGATACCTACTAGCTGTGTGACCCTGGGTAAATTACTTAATCTCTGCTTGCCTCAGTTTCCTCATCTATAAAATGAGCTGGAGAAGGAAATGATAAACCACTTCGGAATCTTTGCCAAGAAAATCCCAAATTGGGTCAAGAAGAGTCAGACACGACTGAAACAACTCAATAGTTGAACTCATAATCTCAGAATGGTAAGAGATGATAAATAGTTTAGTAGAAAATTAATTAGGCTAAAAAGAGTCAAAAGTTTCAAGCTAGAAAACTAGCTCTAGTACTCATTTCTGGTATGATTTTGGGCAAGTTATTGGATTGTAGATTCAGCATCCTGAACTATCATAAAAGGCAAAGATTAGCACCACAATTAAGTCTTCTAGTAGGGGAGAGAGAGAAGGCTACCATTGGATATTGGATGGGAATGCATTGGATAGAGAACTGGACCTAGAGTCTGGAAGACCTGAGTTCAAATCTAGCCTCAAATACTTATTAGCTGACTTTGAGCAAATCTGTCTTCCTCTGTTTCCTTATCCATAAGATAGGGTTAATAATAATCTCTACCTCCCAGCATTGTTGAAGGATCAAATGAGATAAACTGAGGAAAAAAGAATTCAGATTCCACTTTTACTTACCACCCATACATGAAAGCCAATGAGCTACAAGCCAGCAATCACCTTATTCAAAGAAAGGCATCCTGATATTGGGGTTTAGGAGGACTGGGTAGGGAAGGAGGACATTTGTAGAATCCAGGTGACAAAAAAAAGAAAATCTGCACAGGGCTTATCAAAGTAAGTTAAAACAAGTTTTGGAAAGAGCTTCAGCCTTACAATAAAGTGATTGTGGGTTTTAATCCTAGTGTGATCTTGTATGTTGGGAAAGTCACCTATTTTTTCTGGGCTTCTGTTTCTTTACCTATAAAAAGGAAAAAAAAAGAATAAAAATCACTTTTGCTACCTACCTCATAGGGGTATTGTGATAAAATTGAACCCTAAGGTAGGGATGGGTAGAATAAACTCTCATTGCCTACTAGGTCTACTTTGTGCCAAGCTCACCTTAGTGAGGGCAGAAGGGGGGACATGGTCAGGTGAAAGATAATATGAATAATTCATATTTCTAATTTTAGGGCTGGGAGGAGGTTAGGGATGGCAGAACCTCTCCAGAGGCATTTGGTGTGGTGGACAGAGCTCTGAGCCTTCAGTCAGGAAAATCCGAGTTCAAATCTAGACATAGACATTTATCTGTATGACCTTGGGCAAGTCACTTAAGTGCTCTTTGTCTCAGTTTCCTTGTCTTTAAAAAGGAACTAACAACAGCACCTACTTCTCAGGGTTTTATTGTGAGGATCAAATGAGATAACATTTGTAAAAGGCATTTAGCACAGTACTTGGCACAAAGTTGACATAGTAGGCAATGAGAGTTTATATTCTACCCTCCTCCCAACTTTTAAAACCAAACCAAACCAAAATACCAATTTAGGTTTAAGTTCTGGGTACAAAGTAATATTTTGCCCCCTCCCTTCTAACTAGTCTACCTAGAAATACCCCCCACATGTTGAAGTTGGGGCAGTATCTGTGTCCATTTGGGGTCCTTTAAGCAGCTCTCAGGGCTATTTGAGGGGGAATTCTAATTATTCCTTCAGACCTTCCTCTTCTCTTTTTCTAAGTCCCCTCCCCATCTAATTATGCCAATATTATCTTTTTGTACTTGGTAATACATTACTTTATAACTGTTCTCATAGTATTTCAAGTGCATATAAAATCATAAGATTATAGTTGGAGCTGGAAGAGACCTTAGAACTCATTCAGTCTCTGTGTTTAATTTTTAATATAATTTATTTAAAAAAGATTTTTCCATGGTTACATGAGTCATGTTCTCTCCTTCCCCTCTATCTCTAACTCTTTATGACCCCTTTGGAGTTTTCTTGGCAAAGATACTAGAATGGTTTGCCATTTCCTTCTCCAGCTCATTTTACAGATTAGAAAACTGAGGCAAACAGAATGAAGTGATTTGCTAGGGTCACACAGCTAATAAATGTCTGAGGCTGAATTTGAACTAAGGTCTTCCTGCTTCCAGGGCTAGCACTCTATCCCAAGTCACCTTAGCTGCCTGAGAGAAAAATTAAGACTATTCTTTAATAATAGCAGTACAAGTAGCTAGGAATCTAGGATACCCAAGTTCCTTTTTTCCTACCGTTTTCCTAGTGATTACTGAGTCATAAAATGCCTTCAGCTCATTCATTCTACAGATGAAGAAAATGAAGCCCAGAGACAGAGAAATAACTTGCCCGAGATCACACGGTCAATAAGTCACAATTTTAGTAATCAGGTCTAGATTCTTTTTACTCCAAAATCGGTGTTCTTTCTATGACTTTTATGCCACTTCTCCAGGTAAAGGTTTGGTTTTACCCTTTTGGTTGGAAAGAAAATGGGAGAAGTATTTCATTCTTGAAAATTGCCCAGGAGCATTCCAGTCCTAGGGACTTCCTAAAGGTCAGTTTTCTCCCTTGACCTAGAGATGATTTCCAAAGTCCATTTTTCTTCCTGATCCTATTTCTCTTGTTTGGTTTCATTTCAGGGCCACAGGGGATGGTGGAGATGGAAACCTCAAAGCCCTGACTTGGGGTGCTCATGTCCTGGCTAAAAGGAGAAGAAAGGAGAAGACAAATCAAAGTCATGATTTTTTGAAGTCTTTCGTTAAAGCTAGTCAATTTTCCTCTTGGTACAGGGGAAACCTGGAAGGGTAATTGGCTGGGATGATTTGGGCTAAGGGAAAATATGCAAAGGCTCTCCCAAGAGAGTTCTATCCCTCTGTATTCAGAAGATTCAAAACTAAGCCCACATTTCTACCTTGACACACATTTTCCCCTCTCTGATTTACTTTGGCCCCAGTGGATAATTCAATGGTAGGTCCACATCCTGGCTTGGGGCATAAATCTCTCTGGTTCATGTGCATGGTGACAGTTCTTTGGGGCTCTTGGACTTTCTTCCTGGCATTTCCTATGAATGCTGTCTCTCCTCTCATCAGAGAAGAAAGGCCTTCATAGGTCTGCCTTTCCCTGAACTCATCCTTCTTTAGTGCCTGGGTCAGAGGCTATGGGTAAGGATCATGAAAGAGGAGAGGGGAAAACGGCTGTCCTAGGGCCAAAAGATTTTTCTTGGATGTGATTTGGGAAGCCAGGGCCTCTGGACTTTAAGGGAACTTTGTAAATAAACGCACCTGGCCAACCCACACCAAGGCTTTCCCTGCCCACACATGCCCCTATGCTGGCAGCAAAATGACTAAAATCAAGGGTCTTTTGGACTCTCCCAAAAGGAAATTGCTTATTGCCCTGGAGGAGGAGTCGGGTGGTTTGTTCTAAGACTGGTTTATTGATTTCAGTTTTCTTCTTAAGTACCAAATACTTTCATCCTTTGCCAAATGAGCCATTTGTCCCCACCCCCATTTTAAATAAGAGCCTTTTTTTGGAGATCCCAGGAGAGTCCTTTTAAAGCATTGCTGAACCCCAGACTATGTTGGGGTTTATAGCAGTGGGATCCAGTCCTTCATTTTATTCCCAAGTCATAGGATCACAGAATCTCAAGGATGAAAGTTGACCTCAGAGGTCATTTAGTCTAATCCATATTTCAGCAGGATTCTGAGAATTGCTCATTTGTCCTCCACTTAAAGATCTCCACTGACCCAGAACTCACTACTTTATGAGACAGTTTATTCTATTTCTGGACCATTTAGTTATTAAGATTTCCTTATATTGAACCAGAATCTGCCTTGGTACAATTCTCTACACATTAGTCTAAGTTCTATTTGCAAGTCTAAGAAGACTAAGTCTAATGCTTCTTCCACATGATTCCTAAATACTTAAATGGATATATAATCTCACTTATTTGGAGGTTCCTTCCAATATAGCAAACTGCGACCCATTCTTACCTTCCCATCCTATTCAGCTCTGGTCCATAAACTTGCATAATCTCTTCACCCATTAATGTACTGGGGAGCCTTCCTCACTTTCTCAAGACATCTCAAGAATACCAGTGGAATACTCAGGTTGTCTTCCTGTCATCTTTCACCCTTGCCATATAACCAGTCCAATGTTTTTTCTAGAATACATTCCCCCAATGACCTCTTTTATTCCTGTTCTTTTTCAGATTTCCATATTAGCTCTACTTGGCAATCTGAGCATATCGGCTTTTTGGTTCTCTCTTGCCCTTGTGTGATACTCATTTTAAATTCTTCAGCTACCATTGTCTACCATATCTTGTAGCCATTCAATAACATTGGTAGAATATTGCTTTAAAAAAGACTGGGCTTTGTTTCTAGAAGAAACCTGAAGTTATTAATTGTCATTTCCTGAATGCAATTAGCTCATCCCTCTTCTTCTTGTTTAATTCTTGGTCCCATTCATCCAGATGTATGTACCATCTTTACCACATATACATATTGACAAGCACATTCTACAGATTGTCTATCTAAATATATGTTATAATTTGGGCAAACATTCTTTGTTTATTTTTGGTTTTGATTTCTTAATATTTTATTTTTTCCAATTACATGTAAAAACAACTTTTAATATCTGTTTAAAAAATATTTCAGTTTCCAATTCTCAACCTCCTCCCCTCTCGTCAATGAGAAGGCAAGCAATTTGGTAGAGGTTATACATGTGCATTCATGCAACACATTGTCATATTAGTTATATGGTGGAAGAAAACACAGGGAAAAAAATGAAAAAATAAAGTAAAAAATAGTAGGCTTTGGTCTGCATTCAGATTCCATCAGTTCTTTCTCTGGAGGTGGATAGCATTTTTCATCAGGTCCTTCAGTTTCCTTGGATCTTCATATTGCTAAGAATAGCTAAGTTGTTCACTGTTGATCATCATACATTATTGCTGTTACTATGTTCTAATTCTGCTCACTTTACTTTGAATCAGTTACTTTGAAGTAAGTCTTTCCAGATTTTTGTGAAAGCTTCTTGCTTAAAATTTCTAATAGCACAATAGCATTGAATAAAAAGCACATACCACAACTTGTTCAGCCATTCCCCAATTGATGGGTATCCCCTCAATTTCTAATTCTTTTGCCCCACAAAAAGAGCTGCTATATCCTGAAAAACTTATGAGAGGGAAAGTTGTCCACCTTCAGAGAAAGAACTATTGGAGTTGTCTTTCACATCAGTTGTGTGTGTTTTTTTTTTTTAATTTTGGAGTTTTTGGTTATCTGTGAGTGTGCTCTTACAACAATGACCAATGTGGAAGTATGTTTTGCATGACAATAAAAATAAAATTTAAAAATTTGATGAACTTTGATAAATAAAAAAGAGCTGCTATAAGTATTTTTGTACTTATAAATCATTTCCCTTTTTTAGGATCTTTTTGGGGGCACAGATCTAGTATTTCTGGGTCAAAGGGTATGTACAGTTTGATAGCCCTTTGGGAATAGTTCTAAATTGCTCTCCAGAATGGTTAGATCAATTCAGAACTCCACCAACAATACATTAGTGTCTCAATTTTCCTGTATACTCCCCAACATTTGTCACTTTCCTTTTTTGCCATATAAACCAATCTGAAAGGTGTGGTGTGGTACCTCAAAGTTGTTTTAATTTGCATTTCTCTAATCAATATTGATTTAGAGCCCTTTTCATGTCACTTTAGTCTGCTTGATTCCTTTATCAGAAAGCTATTGTTCTTATCCTCTAACCATTTATCATTTGGGGAATGAATTTAACTCAGCTCTCTGTGTATTTGAGAAATGAGGCCTTTATCTGAGAAACTTGCTGTAAAATCTTTCTCCCCATTCTTTTCTGCTTTCCTTTTAATCTTGGCTACATTGTTTCTGTTTTTACAAAAACTTTAAAATTTATTTTAATGCATTCAAAATTATCCGTTTTATATCCTGTAATGTTCTATCTCTGGCTTGGTCATAAATTCTTCCCTTATTCATAGATCTGACAGGTAAACTATTCCATATTCCCTTAATTTACTCATGATATCCCCTTTTATGTCTAAATTATGTACCTATACAAACAGACATTCTTTATCCCCTTGGTTTTTGCTGTAAAAGTAATCGGGCCAAACTCTTTTAATCTCACTTTTACTCATGTGTGTGACCAAGAACTTTTGAAATAATTTTGAAATATTTTGAAAATATTTTGAAAAATTTTGAAAAATTTTGAAATAATTAATTATCATCATCTCCTATCATGCCATGTCTTTCTATGCTCCTTTCTATGATCTGATTCATTTTTCACACTGTAACCTCCAGGCCTCCATACCCATTGCCAGGGTATCTCTCTCCTCTGGCTATATTCTTCTCTCACCTTTCAGCATTTACTAAGCATCTACTACGTGCTAGGCATCATGCTGAAGTGCTGAGGATACAAACAGGCAAAACACAGTCTCAGTTCTCAAGGAGCTCACGGTCTAATGGAAGGAGATATCATGCAAAAAACTACGTATAAAGAACATATAGATAGGATAAATTGGGAGTGGTCTCAGAGGAAAGACACTAAGATAAAGGAAGATGGGGAAAGGCTTGTTGTAGCTGTTTGTGGTTTCATTTCTCCAAATCAGGGAAAAGGAGGGACTTAGGATGACAGTGTACCCCTCCTGTCTGATTGGGAGTATATATATATATATATATATATACATATATATATGTATATACATACATATATGGTCAATAAACTGGGTGTCAAATTTTGTTTCTGGTTCTTGAAACTGTGAACTTAACTAGCATAATGAAGGATAACAAAATCTATTCTCTAGCAGTATCTTTGAAATCATTTGTTCAACTTCCCTTATCTTCTTTCTTCTTATAAAGTCCTTATTTTCAATTATATATAGTAACGGAAACATATCCTGGGCCATCAGTTCCCCCCTACCCCCTACTAGGGCTTCATAATCCCTGGAGATTCTTCCCAGGTTCCTTCTGACTCTACTTTTCATTCCCTTAGGCACCCACAGAATAAGTATCATCAAGTTGGGCAAGTCTTAGAAGGCTCTCAGTCACCTCCTGACCACTTGTTCCAGGAAGACAACATCCCTCCCCAAAGTTCAAAGTTTTTGAACTAGTTTGGGCCAGAAGTTGAGGTAAAAATAGAGAAGTAAAAAAAAATGTCCATTTTCTGAAGTGCCATTTAAACTGCATTAAACACACAAGTTGAATGGCCTTATTCCTTACTCAATGTCATAGTTTACAAAGTCCCCAATTTAAAGTTGAATTGTATTCTGACTTAATTCAGTCTGACAAAGTTGATTAAACACTTCTATATTCAGGATGCTTTGCTAGGTGCTTAGGACAAAAATCCAAAGTGAACATTTCTGTTCTTAAGGGGACTTGTAGCCCAGTAAAAGGATAAGACACATAAGTTTGACACCTGGCATACACCTTCATTTATGGACTGCCCTGTCTCCAAGTTATCAGAGATATAAGGCAAGTAGTACTTTCTTAAAAATATAGCTCAGGGGCAATTAGGTAGCTCAATGGAAGACCAGATCCGGACATGGTAGGTCCTGAGTTAAAATGTGACCTTAGATACTTCCTAGCTATGTGAACCTAGGTAAGTCATTTAACCCAATTGCCATTCTTCTGACTTGGAACCAATACATAGTATTTATTCTAAGACAGAAGGTAAGGATTAAAAAAAATAAAGGCCAAAAAAACCCACATTGCTTATAAGATCCAACTTATGTATTTATACATATTATGAAGGACTTTGAATACCAAACAGAGGATTTTGTATTTTATTCAGGGGGCAATAGGAAACCATTGAGTACAGGGGTAACATGGTTGGATTTGTATTTAAGGAATATCTCTTTGATGGCTGAATGGAGAATGGATTGAAGTGTGGAGAGACTCAAGGTAGGCACTTGTAGGCTATTGGAATAGCATGGGAATGATATGGTGAAAGCCTGCCCCCAGGGCAAGTGTCATTGTCAGAAGAGAGGAAGGGGCATATTCAAGAGATATTGCAAAGATGAAATCGACAGACCTTGGTGCTATAGTGGAATTGGGGGATAAGAGATAGAGAGCAATCCAAGATTGACTCCTGAAGTATGAGTCTGAGGGAGTGGGAGTAGGATGTGGTCCTCTATGGTAACAGGGAAGGTAGAGGGAGGTAGGGTCTAGGGGAGAAATATAATGAGTTCAATTTTGGACAAATTGAGTTTAAGCCTATTGAACATTTAGTTTGATAAGTCTGAAAGGCAGTTGGAGATAGGAGGTTGGAGGTCAGCAGAGGGGGTAGATCTGAGAATTATTAGTATAGATATAATAATTAAATTCACATGAGCTGATGGAATCCCAGAGTGAAGTAGTAGAAGAGGGAGAAAAGGACCTAGGACAGACTCCTGTGGGACAGGTATGGTAAGAGGGCATGATCTGGATGCAGACACAAAGGAGATTGAGAAGAAGCAGTCTGATAGGTAGGAGGAGTTCCAGAAGAGAGTGATGCCCTCAAAACCTAGAGAGCAAAAAGTGTCAAACAGGAGAGAGTAGGATGCTCCATAGTGTCAAAGACTATGGAGAGGCCAAGAAGAATGAGGATTGAGAAAAGGCCATTAGATTTGGCAACTAAGATCATTTGTATCTTTGGAGAGAGCAGTTTTATTGGAATGATGAGTTCAGAAGCCAGCTATGTGGATGTCTTTTTGCATAGATGAAGACAATAAGCAAGTACAACTAGCAAGATAGCTAATAGAATGACTCGGGCTGTTGCTGTCAACTGTTTCTATCTTCTACTGATGGCAACTGGTCTCAGATAACTACTTGGTTTAGGGTGAGGAAATTTCTTTCAGCTCCTATTATATGCCTAGTTGAGAACCTGTGTGCCTCAGCCCATTTCAGACTCTGCTCTAAAACAACAACAGAAACAAGCAATGACAACAACCCCCCAGGAATTTTGTTAAGGCTGGAGCACTTAGCCTTCCCATGGGGAAAAAAAGGAAATCCTTTTCCTCCAAAGATCCTCATTAATTGGTAAACAAATGAAATGAGGGGCCAGAACAAAAGTAGGATGAAGAAACCAAGGCTGTATTACCCTACACGCTAGGTTGTATTTCTGCCCTTATTATGTGTATCTCCCAACAGCAAAACATGACTGGTTTTCTTATTTTCCCTCTGCTAGTTTGAAGGTAAATAACTAACACAAAATTATTGTTACCATACTACTAATTATAATAATTACTAGCATTTATATAGTGCTTCAAGGTTTCCAAGGCACTTAAAATATTTCATTTGGTTCTCATAACGACTCTGGGAGGTACGTACTATTATTACCCCCATTTTTCAGTGGTTAAGGGACTTATTCAAGGTCCTCTGTCCAGCTTCTAAACAAGGTCAGATTTGATTATGTGTGGTATATGTATGTGTTTTGTGTGTCCAAGTATGTCATGTGTGTCTACATGAGTCTATCTAAATGTGACTTGTGGACAGATACGAATAGATAACTCCAGGGTTTCCTTTGATCATCTCACTTCTAGGGAAACTGATTCCTGCCAAGAGATATGTGCCATAAGCATAGCCCTTCTGCTTTTCTCAGATAGTACTAAGCTAGAATTCTGTCTATCCACTCTCTAAATAGTGTTAGTCTGATAAAGGAAATAATTTTTAGGTTCAAATGACTATCTTGACTGCTATCACTTAACAGGGAAGAAGTATCCCAAGCTATATAGCCAAAGTCTTGACTCATTTCTCATCAAATGCCAGTTACATGAAGACATATGGTGCATAGCCAATATAATAATTTATCCAAGCTGATAGCAAATTGAAATCAAAGAAACTATACAGATTAGAATATATTACATAATGAATTCTCCCACAGGCAGTGAAAAATCTCAATTGAACCAAGAGATAGTCTCTGATCTCACCAAAGAGGATATTCGCTATTAGTGTGGTAAGACAGGGAGAAAGACATGATTAAGGCATTGCTTCCTTTACATTTTGGAGTCTTTCTTTCCATCCAGGAACCTCTCCCCGAAAAGAAGGACCCACATGTGTCATTTCTCAAGTTAGAAGCCAGAAGAACAAGGATCCCTCCCAAACTCTTACCAATTCTTTCCTTCACACAGCCCAAAGAGCACGTAGTAATCAATCTGTACCAGTGAGGATAGCCCTAGGTTACAAAAACATAGGAAATCTGCAAGCAAAATTTTATGTGATATCTGAAGGGGGGGGCAGGGAAGAGAGAATCTGGGAAGAATTCCAGAAACAGGTCACATCTGAGTTGTGCTTTAAAGGATGGGTAGGAATTTAAGGATGGGATATGTGATGGGAGTGGATAGAAGGGGGAATAAAAGAGAATGAGACAGATTTTTGGACAAAGCAAATGTGAGAATTTGTTTTTCCTGAATAAGTATATTTATTATAATTTATTACATATTTATAAGAAATCACTTGTGTTATTGCTATGTTGTACATTAAAAAAATAAATGGTAATAACAACAACAATAAAAGACTACTAGTGCCTCTAGTGAATTCATCTCTCTGGAACTATGTAACTTCAGAGTATCACCTGAGAATGATGGAGGTGAGAATTCGATGGTGGTTACTTGGTCCTAGTCAGAGGAGAGTTGTTTTCAACTGGGATTGCCACATTTTAGAAAGGACTTTTGTCAGATTAGAGTTCATGCCATAGAAGGATTTACTGAAGAGACTGGGAATGTCTAATCTGGAGAGTAAAGAACTTGGGGTAGAAGGGGCATGTGACAGCTATTTCCAAATATTTTAAAGCTTGTCATTTAGTCTTGTGCTAAGCTCAGACAGCTGAAGTAGAAGCAATGAATGGAAGTGGAGGAGAAGATTTAAGTTACATGTAAGGAAAATTAGGGGCAGCTAGGTGGTACAGTGGATGGAGCGTTGGGTGTGGAGTCGGAAGATTTGTGTTCCTGAGTTCAAATCCAGCCTCAGACATGTACTAACTGTACGACCTTAGACAAGTCACTTTACTTTGTTTGCCTCAGTTTCTTCATCTGTAAAATGAGCTGGACAAGGAAATGGCAAACCACTCTAATATTTTTGCCATGAAAACCCCAAATAGGACCAAGAAGAATCCAACATGACTGAAAAGTATTAAACAACAACAAAGAAAAATTAGAAGTATCTCAAAGTGGAAGAGATTACTTCAGGAGGTAGTTAGGTTCCCTTCTATGGAAGAGGTCTCCAGAGACTGGATAGAAGTCTGTGTATTATAGAGGGGACTACTATTCAGTCACAGTTCTACCTGGGATGTTCTGAGGTTCCAGTTTTTTTTTTCTTCATCCCTGAAGATGTTTTGGTGGATTTTTCCCACCTTCTAGGCTCACCTCCTAATGACTTTGGAAACTTATGGTATAGAGGTTACTCTGGGAGAATTTATTGTCTAAAATCTCAAGATGCTCATCATATCACATTTTTGCCAGTAGCTGCCCAGCCTCCTTAAATGAGAATAATAATACTAAACAACATTTAGAGAGTTTATTATGTGCTAAACATTTTACAATTATTATTTTATTTGATCCTACAGCACCCCTGGGATGTAGGTGCGATTTTTGTCCCCGTTTTACAGATAAGGAAACTGAAGCAAACAGAAAAAGACATGCCCAGAGTCAAATTGATAGTTAGTCTCTGAGGCTGAATTTAAACTCAGGTCTTCCTGAATCCAGGCCTGGAGCTCTTTTCATAGTACCACCTACCAAAAAGAAGAAAACTTGGTAATATGGTGAATATTTGTTTATGTTACACCCCAGTTTCACTAGCCTTCCTAGAAAGGAATGCATGAAGTAAGGGAAAACTTCCTTACAATTAATGCTCCTTTAAAATAGAAATAGATTGCTTCAGGAAGCACTGGGTTTCCCCTCATTGAAGGTCTTTTTAGACTGAAAGGCAAAAGGGACCTGAGAAGCTAACAATAACCTCTCCCTGCCCCGCTTCCCTCAACTAATTTTACCAATGAAGAAATCAAGACCCAGACACATTTAAGTGACTTGCGTAAGGTCATCAGGTAATATGTTATAGAGGGAATATTTGAATTCAGGTCCTCTGACTCTAAAACTAATGGTTTTCAGATTGATCACATTGTTATTAGCATAGTGTCTCTTCTTTTCAGGCTAGGATAAATAGGCTTTGTTTTTTTCTCCCAGGAGATTCTTTAACAGTTATTCAGCAAAGTAGGCTTGGTTTATTTTATGTTTTCTTTAGAGGACCCATTCTAGCTTTGAGGTGTTAGTCCCTATGCCTGTCTATTTACTTCTGAGGGCTGGGCTATACTCAATCAACTGCTGTGATGGAGACTGCCTTCCCAACAAACTGCCAGGGCATTGTCCTCCAATTTCTCAATTTCCAAACCTCTTCTATCACTCTCAGGTGCACATGAGTGGGTGGAGAGAAAGACAGAAAAATACTAAGCCCTGGGGGCAAAGTTCTTATCTTCCTTCTGGGTAGTCAGATTCCTCAAACTTCTTCCTACACACACACACATGCACATGCACACAACAAAGGTGGTTCTCTGAGAGCTCCCTCTTCTCCCCTTCAACTCATCTCACATCTATCTCTCTGACATCTCCCCCATCTGACTCATCCCCCATCTTCCCTTTCAATCCAGTTTCTGCTGAAAAGGGGACCTTTCTCCTTGGAGCTAAGTCCTTTCTTTGTACCCTTGAAATCATTCTCCCCTATCTTTTCCAGCAGGTTTCTTTACTGTCATCCCCACTCTCTAATCATCCATCTCTCCTTATCGACTTATTGAGCAGATTTATTCTCTGTTGCCTACACACACATGTCCATGTTTCCCAGCTACTTAAAAAAGAAAACTCTCTCTAGATGCTACCATAACTGATAAGCATCATGTTATATCTCTCCCCTTGTCAGCTCAACTCCTTGAAAAAGCTGTCTACACTTGGTTTCTCTCCTTCCCATATCCTCATTCTTCCATCTGGTTTCCAGTCTCATCATTTAATAGAAACTGCTCTGCTTGAAGTTACTGATGATCTCCTAATTGCCAAACCTAATAATCTAATGCCATCTTCTTAGTTCTCATTCTTCTTTGACTTCTCTATGATATTGATCACTTTCTTTGGATATTCTCTCCTGTCTCACTGGGTATTTCTGCCTCTTAGATCTTTTCTTCAAAGGTCAAAAAACATTTATAAAGTACCTACTATGTGCCAACCTCCATGCTAAGCACTGGGAATGCAAATATGAAAAAATACAGTCTACCCTCAAGGAGCTTACAATTTAATGGGAGAAGATAAACTACAAAAAAAAAAGGAAAATAAAAAATTATTAGGGGAGGAGAAAGAGAAAGAATTTGATGTAGTGAAGTTAGAAAAATCCCAAAGTAAAATAGTCAGGTGAGTAATGAGATATCTGAGTTAAACTCTTTCCTGAAATGGAATTTTAGAATTCATGGTGCCACCTTCTAATCAGAGAGGCTGACGATGATAGCAATGAGATGTAGTTTCCAGACTGATGGGATTGTCTGGATAAGCCTTCTGGAGCATGATGGAGAAGCTGGTCAGAAAAGCCCCAAAGTAGTACAGCCAGATGAGAAATAATTATCTGACTGTTCCTTCTTAGTTTCCCTTGTGGGAACATCTACCATTTTCCTCCTACTTAATGTGATTGTCCCTCCCCTATTTTGTGCTCTCTTTTCTTTTCTCACTGTTATCTCTCCCAAGGCTTCAATTAGCATCTCAGTGTAGATGACTCCCAGTTCTACATATCCAGTCCTAGTTTCTCTCCTGAGCTCTATTCTTGCATCACTAACTCTCTATTGGATATTTTGAACCAGATGTTCTATGGGCATCTCAAACTCAACAGACGTGCAGAAGTCATGATCTTTTTTGCTCAATCTACTCCTCTTCTATCCTTCCCTGTTACTGTAGAGGTACTACTGGCCTCTCAGTAATAAAGGTTTACAATCTAGGTGTGTTTTTTGAAGTCAGAAACCATTTTTTCTTCTTCTTGTATTCCTACTGCTTACCACACTGCCTAGCACATAGTAAGTGCTTAATATTTGTTTGTTGATTGATTATAACCAGTAGAACCCAAATCTCAAACTTTGAGCTACTTTATATATTGGTTTTCTATTTGCTTATCTATATATATGTTGCTTTCCCTCAATAGAATGTAAGCTTTTAGAGGGCTGGTATTATTATCATAATTTGTCTTTTTAACTCCAACCCCTACCTAACACAGGGACTTTTTTTTTTTTAAACCCTTATTTTCTGTCTTAGAATCAATACTGTGTATTGCTTCCAAGGCAAAAGACAGCAAGGCCTAGGCAATGGGGGTTAAGTGACTTGCCCAGGATCACACAGTCAAGATGTGTCTGAGGTCGAATTTGAACCCAAGACCTACTGTCTCTAGGTCTGACTCTCAATCCACTGAGACACTTAGCTGTTCCCAGGGACTTTTTATGGTAGCCATTTAATAAATGCTTAGTGAGTGAATGAAAGAACACTAAATCCTGAGTCAGAAAACATTAGATATCATTATGGTCAAATTAATTTCTTTTCCAAACCTGCTTCCTTAACTATAAGATATAGATAATAGTACTTGGCTCATCTCCTCAGAGAGCTGTTTTGAGGAAAGAACTTTGTAAACCTTGAAGTGCTCTATGAAGGTAAATTGTTAGCATTATGTCAGCCCCACCTGGGTATGGTAAAATGAATTACTGACCGTCATATTGCAGCCTTCCCATGGAGCCCCAATCTCCTCAGCTCTATTGCTTTACCCAGAGGCAGCTTTGAGAATATGCTACACACATGCACACATGTGTAGACATACATGCACACACCCCTGCACCTCCCCAGGATCTCTGATGAGCCAGGATGAGAAGACGGGATCTTGTGCTATTCTCTTGGGTTTTTCCATGCTAAGAAGATCAGACCTGTTGGGATAAATTTGGGGTCAGCATTCAAGAAAGCTTTTTTGCACATCTTCTTCCCTTCCCTCTCCCCTCCCCCAGCCGAACCCCTCCTATGGACTGGGCTAGCATCAGCTTGAGTCGGCTCAGCCAAAGGCACAAACACTCAAGGCTTAAATTGGATTTGCGTGTTGCTTCGTGCTCCATAGAACCCCCCTCCTTTTTTTGATTTATCATTTTAATCAGCCTGCAGTCAATCATTTTCTCTCTGTCTCACTCACCATAAACACAAACCTTTGCCAAAGAAATTATGACTGTATTAAATGATTTTATTACAGTAAACTGCAGATTGTACAGTGTAAACACAGGTGTTGCCTAAGCCCAGCTCACTCTCAGCTCTGTCCAGACCGGCATGGGTGATGTTGGCAGAGCGGGAGCGTCAGAGAACATGGCTCCCTCTCTCTTTCTCTCTCTTCCTCTTCTGGGGTCCGGGGGGCCCTGGGGAATCACCCAAGCTCTCCGCGGAGTGGTCAGAGTAGTTTCTCAGGAGTAGCAAGCAGTGCCAGTAAGCTTGGGACCTGCATTTGTGAGGAGACCTTGACTTGTTGGAAACAACACTGTCTCCAGTGTCAGAACATCTGAATTGGAAACTTTAGATCTACCACTTTTATTAGCCGTGTGACCTCTGGCAACTCACTTACCCTCTGGAGAGTTGTTTCCTTATCTGTAAAATGGGGATAATTATACTTGTACTACCCAGCCTATAAGCTTATTGTGGGCACTAAATGAGATAATGGATGTAAAGCACTTTGTAAACTATAAAATTCCACATAAAGCTCAGGGAATGCTTTCCCTTCCCATCCTGCTCCTGTGCCTTGAATATGGAGATAACCCTAGGTTCTTTTTTCTCCTAAAATGTCACCTCTCTACTGCTTCCCTGCCTTCCCCACTCTCCAACAAGCTCCAGGGGGTCCTCTATTACTTCTAGGATCAAATGCTCTTTGAAGTGCTTCATAACTTGCCCCCATACTGTATTTTCAGTCTTAGACATTGCTCCCTTCCATTTACTTTGTACTTCAGCCTGTGGTACTTTTGTGCAGGTTAGATCCCAGTCCTGGAATGTTCACCTTCCTCATTTCTTCCTGGTTTTTAGAATCACAGCGTCTTTGAGAGCTAGCAAGTCACTATCTTTTCCTTTTCCAGTCTGTACACTTCCTCGTGTCTTTAAGGCAGGTGGTATAACTCAGGTTGAAAGGAAATGGGTCTCAGATCCATCAGCCTTTCCCATGAAGAATGGGCAAGAATGAGAACAGTTTGTTCCAATGGCCATGAAGGTGGCTGAAGCAGGTGCTCTGGAGGGCTTAGAGATTAGTCAGCCATTGAAGATGCCAAAGTCATCCACTGCATCCTGAGCATCACCTGTCATCCTGATTTTTGTCTTGCCCCTGGACTTGGATGACTGGAAGACAGAGTGAGGCTGGCTCACTCAAATCCAATTCATATACAGAACAAGATGGTGCCTTGGGATGCCATCGGTCCTCTTCAAAAATGAAAGATGAGGGGGCAGCTGGGTAGCTCAGTGGATTGAGAGCCAGGCCTAGAGATGGGAGGTCCTAGGTTCAAATCTGGTCCCAGACACTTCCCAGCTGTGTGACCCTGGGAAAGTCACTTGACCCCCATTGTCTAGCCCTTACCACTCTTCTGCCTTGGAGCTGATACACAGTATTGACTCCAAGATGGAAGGTAAGGGTTTAAAAAAATGAAAGATGAACAAAACCCAGCAACAAATGTGTCATATATACAGTGGGACCCCTGTTTCTGTGGGAGATATGCTCTAAGACTTACTATGGGTGGCTGAAACCACAGATATAAGTAAAACCCTGCTGTTGACTGTGGGTAACTGATTCAGTGGATTACCAAAATCAGTAGATATGGGGGCACAACTGCACCATCAGTACCACTACTCTTGTGCTTTGGAGCCATTATTATAGTAAATAAGGGCTTTATTATTCTTAAACCAAGACACTCCAACAATACTACGGTGAATGTTACCAGTGAGAACACTAGAGGCAGACTGGAGGAAATTTTCACATGGGGACATGTATATGGGGACAAAGAGATGAGTCATGTACTGGGCTGGCAGATTTTACCATGTTATAGCCTGCACTTGTTTGGCAGATGGTTTGAAAATGACAGATTGTTTATTTTTTAATTTTCTAGAATTTTCCAATTTTTTTCATTTTTCATTGCACCCCCAGTTAACCACAGCTAACTGAATCAGCATGTATCAAATCAGCGGATATGGGGGTATAACTGTACCAATTTAAGTAAATAGTGAGTGTTTCTACCATTAGAAAGCAAGTTCCTTGAGGACAGGACAGTTTATGTTTTTTCTTTGTGTAATAGGGAGATTGGCTATTGAGGGTTCAGTTCTTAGACATGTTTGGATTTGCCCTTCCTGGTGGATTATATAGACCATATAGACCATTATATAGACCATCTGATAGATAAACCCAGCCTATAATTTTTCACCTGGAAATGAGTTTGCAAAGAGATGACTACTAAACTCAAAATCTTTTCTCTTTCTAATGGTAAAGGAGGCAATGAGCTATAAGATGCTAGGTTGGGGGAAGGGTGGCTTCCCTATCTCCCACTCAGTCAATGTCTGTTAAGCACCTTTCAGGTTAATTTTTTTGGTATTTATCTTTTTATGATCTATCAGAGCCAGTAACAACTGAAGTAGGTAATGTTGGCTGCTAGAGCAGTTATAGCCAAAGATAGAGAATACACATGCAGGTAGATGTGGAAATCAGTAATCAGAGGACAATGGTGGCTTCAGGGATTGTGATCTTGCTTTTAATGGAAGAAATGTTGGTTATAGACTCCGAAAAGATACTGATTCTCAGAGTCTAGCTGAGAGCAACACTTGGGGGAAACTTTGTAAGGACTCCTCAAAGGAAGAGGACTTCTGGGGCCAGGAATTAGAATCATTGTTCCAAGGGTTCTCTACACATGTCTCATTACCATTGTGCTTTAAGTTTGAGCCCACTCTCCCCACAGACCTTGTAGAATCAAAGCAAGAGTATATGCCTGGTTTGGGGTGGTGAACAAATTATTTTTAAACTACTCTCCTCTTTATTTTATCAGTAAATCCCTTTTTGAAGTCCTTTGCTGATGGGACAAGGACTACCTTCCTTTCTAACAATGGCATTTAACTGATTCTGATTAATAGCAATGAGTACTCTAGTGGATGCTCATGAGGAGCAGTACTAGAAACCCCAACCTTTCACGGTTACCTTTAGAACCCCAAACGGATTATTGGGTCACCATCCTCTCGGAATTATAGCCTGCTAGTGAATTGGGTGAAGTGGGTACAAAATTTGTATCCCCGTTGCTTTGGACAGCACTTGGCACAATGAAAATGCTTGATATAAATTCTTGATGGTTTGATTAATTGATTCTCAAAGGCTATCTTTGGAGTCAAAGCTTTGGATAGTTCATATTAAGCTAGAAATTCTTTAAGCATGGACCCAGTAACACACTATATATGTCTTTTTTCCCAAGTCCAGTTTGGCTATTTGGGAAAGGCTCATCACTACAACGTTGGTCACTAAGGTGATAATTTTCTTCAGCCACAGAAGCTCATGAAACTCCCTACTAAGAACTGGAGAGTTGCCATCTGTGAAGGATGGAGAACACTGGAGAAATCACCCTGACTTTAAGTAGGAAGGGCCCTCCAAGTACAGTGATACTTTTCAGCTGGAGCTGGAAGGGGACTTAGAGACAAAAGGAAATGATACTACTAGCTGGTCTAAAGTAAATATTGGATATACATAGGATTGCTATGCATCTCTCCTCTATCTGCCACTGATAAGGTAATGCTGATGAAACAAGGGCTACCCTCCTGATAATAATGATCCCTTTTTCTCATGTCTTTGTGACAGCCTGAAAACAGTTCTGTGATATCCCTTCCCTATCTTTTTTGAATCAGAGCCATCTTTCCTGTTTATTTTAACTAGATTTTCCATGGAAAGGAATTGCTGAGTGATAAAATGGGTGCATGTTTGTATGTATGATTTGGGTCATTCATGCTTTTTGGGGAGGATCATGATCAATAACTTTACAGAGGAATAGCTAGGTGGCTCAGTGGACAGAGAACCAGACCTGGAGATGGAAGGAAGGTCCTGTGTTCAAATCAGACTTCAGACACTTCCTAGCTAGGTGACTCTTGGCAAAATCACTTAACCCCCATTGCCTAGCCCTTCCCACTCTTCTGCCTTGGAACCAATACTTAATATTGATTCTAAGATGGAAGGTAAGGGTTAAAAAAATATGTTTATAGAGCCATAGACTCTTGTGACTCTATAAAGTATCATCTTCCTGAGTTCAGATCTTCCTACCTGTGGGATCTGGGGTGAGTTACTTAACTCTGCCTCAGTTTCTTCATCTGTAAATGGGCTGGAGAAGGAAACGACAAACCACTACAATATCTAAAATCCAAGAAAACCTCAAATGGGGTCATCAAGAGGTGGGCAAGACTGAAAAAACACTGAACAATAACTGAATTACTATCTGCTTTGCCACTTCACCCTAAGGACTATGGGGCCTATCCTTTGTCTTGCAGATGGAACTTTCCATATGTGTTATTTTCCCCATTAGAATGGAACTCTTTGAAGACAGCAGGGACTGTTTTACTTTTGTATTTGCTATTTCAAGTACTTAGCATAGTGTTTGAAATATATACCCATTCATTCATTCATTCTGGACACGTTACAGTTTGTCAGTCTTTTTCTAATACGTAGTGCCTAGAACTAGACAAAATATTTCTGATGCAGTCTGACAAGAGAGGAGTATGGGGCTATTACCCTTCCTTGTTTTGCTATAGACAAGTATCTTTTTTAATGTCGCATAAAACTGAATTTCTTCAGAGGGGGCAGAGTGCTACTAAGTAATAGTATTAACTCACAGAGAGTTTGCAGTCCACTAGGACTCTCAGATTTTTCTCAGAAGTGCTGTTGCTTTGGTGTATCGAACCAAACCTATACTTGTGCAGCTGAGTTTTTGAATTTCCATTGCAGAGGGATTAAATGGGACTTTGTCTCTGGGAGGTTGTTCTAAAACCTTGAAGAGCTATCTATATAAATGCTAGCTGTTGTTCTTCTTATTAAAATTATTATTATCATCATCATAAAATATCAGTAATATAAATATAAAATACATAAATAATAACATAAATATAAATCTAAAATAATAACAATGTACAAGTTTTCTGAATTGGGAGCTTATTTAGGATTACATTCAAGAAAAAGCTATGCAGTCTGAGCTGAAGGAATAGGAAAGTAAGTTGAAGAACCTAATCTGAAGTTAGGGTATTTGAGGGAGAATGTTTAAGTCCCCTAGGGTAAGGGTAGGAATTGGGAGGAAAGAAAGACTGTGATCCAGGCACTGAACTCTTTGAGGAAGGGAGGATGTCCCAAGGTTGGAGTTCCCAGAATTTTGACTGTGTGATAAATATAGATTTATATATAAACTTTAAGGAGGAGAGGTTGCTGAATGACAATGGTAGGAGGGTGGGACATATGAGTGAAAGTTCAACCAGTATTGAAAAGGATGTCCAAGGATGCTTTGCCATCAGAAAGGAATCAGGTCTTAATGAGTGCAAGAAGATGGAAGCAGTGAGAATGGAAAAGGTTTAAGATGAGAGTTTGTTAGCTATGGATTATGTGTTGCAGAGAGCACAGTTGAGGGAATGGGCAAATGCCTTAAGTGGGATCTTTGGGGGCAAGGGTGAGGGGGATTGAACTGGTTTATTAAAAGAAAGCTGGGATAAATTAGGATCATTGGGGAGGGGAGGGAAGGATGGGATGGAAAACATGCTAATTTTTGAGGAATGAGATCAGGTGTTCTCAAAGTATGGAGGTTCCTGGAAGAAACTCACCAAATCATTGAGTAGACCTCATGAGGCTCAGGATTCAGGCTGAAAAGGGGTAGTGAGCCTCCAAATTGGGCGGTGGTGAGACAATGGTATAGAGTTGTAGCAGGCTATCGGAAGACTCATGCCACCATGAGCAAATGAGGTATGAATGATGGAGGAAACTATATTAAGGAGAGTAGCTGGATAAAATATTTTATCTTCCATTTGGATAGAGGAGGAACCACCCTAGCCTATAGTAGCCCTGGAAATGCAGGAAGAAGGGGCAAAGGGTCTTTTATTGATCACCTTCTTTGTCATCATGCTCCTCTCTCCCAAAGAAATGGTAGTCATTTTATACACATTTTATAATTACTTTTCTGGACTTCTGCTATTCTCTCTCTCTCTTCTCTCTCTCTCTCTCTCTGTCTGTCTCTGTCTCTCTCATACACTCTCTCTCTCTCTCTCTCTCTCTCTCTCTCTCTCTCTCTCTACTCTGGAATGTAAGGCCCTTGACAGTAGGGATGATTTTGTTTTTGTTTTACTTTACTTTGCTATTGCCTAGTACAATGCCTGGCACATAGTAGGTACTTAATAAATGCTAAGTGGTTGGTTGATTGATTGATTGTGTGATCTTAAGGAAATCACTTTACATTTCTAGGAGTTGCTTTTACTCCCTACACAATGAGGAACAGATCACTAGGTGATCTCTGAGGTCCCTTGAAGGGCTAGAACCCATGATTCTAAGAAGAAAAAAAGGATGAAGAGGACATGGGAAAAGTGGAGTTTGAAACTGGGACAAACAACCTCCTGGAGATGTCACTTTTCATCCCCTCCTCCCAATCTAACTTGAGATTTCTTGCTCTTAGGGGGATCAGATTTAGGGGTTTCTTTGTCCTTAATGTTTGCACAGGGGTTTTCTACCCTTTCTACTTTGTTTCTGGGTTTTGGCACCTCTGGGCCCCTGTAGTGAATACAGATACAATATTTTCTGACTTGGAGCTCTAGAGGTGACAATTTGCTTCCACTCCTCTCTCTCCCCCCTACCCTTTCAACCCCCTTTTGGGCACATTTCAGTTGAAAACAGGAGCTCCTTTGGCTTTTTCCTGCCTGTGCTACATCAGAGAGGCAGGGACACGGATCCATCTGCCGGAGGTTGGAGCATAAATAGTCCCCTTTAAAAATAAATCTCCCCTTTTAACTCTGCAGATAAAAATATCTGAATAAAGGACAATTCTTAATCTCTACCTTCTCCCCAGTTTGACTCAAACATTTCTGAGCAGAGGGTTTTTTTCCCCTCTCTTTTTGCTTTTACAGGTTTCATTTTGGCTTTGATTCTAGCGAGTTTACTGACAGATTACTTCATTTTAACTATATGGCTTTTCTGTCTAGTGGGAGGCATATTTCTAAGTATCATATTTATCAAAGGAGTTCTGCAAAACAAGGGCCAGAATTACTCTTTTGATGGTTCCCCCTCTAACTACAACCACAATAAATTTTGTGAGAAAGAACGCTCAACTGGGGACCTTTTATGTTAAAGCCGAGAACCAGGGTTCAGACATTGTCACTTTCAAACCTCCACCAGTTGGGCTGTTTTTTTTCTCCTCCCCTCCCTTCCCCGGGACAGAAATCTCACATCTGGTCTCACTTGCAAGGCTGGTCCTCAGTTCCCAGGGGCTCCATATTTTTCCCCCTATAACTTTAAATCAGAGGAGCATTTCAGTAAATCACAGGGAACACTTATTTATTGGACATAGTTTTGGGTCTCTTAAAGCATGGAAAATAAATTTAATGGAGCGTTCGGAGCATTTCTCCAATCTTTTGAGGGATTACTTGGGGAATTTGTCAACTGCGCCAGGCCCAGCAGCTTGATCCAGAGAGATGGGAAGGAAATGATGGGAGAATCTTCTCAAAGGGCCCAGGTGGACCCTAAATCACACCAGGAAAGATTAATGTCAGAGGAGTGCTTGCCAGCAAAGTTGATTGGCAGCCCTGCCGTTTATTTAATAAGCTATCATTTTAGCCAGAGGGTGACTTTAATTTGAATTACATTCTCTTGTTTTTGTCATCCACCCTTGCCAAGTAATTTATGGAAGACTAGAGTGTGCTTCTTAACCTCAAAACAATGAGGGGATGTTGGGTGAAAGGTAGTTTGGGGAGTAAGGGTAGAAGGTGAAAGAAGGAGAGGAAAATAATAAATTGGAAGGCAGGAAAGGGAAGCAACTCTGGAGGGTTTGAGAAAGCCTTGAAATAGCAGCTCCTTTACCCACTTCAGGCTTCAGAACAAATTCTCTTGCTCAGGAAAGCCAAAGTGGTAGAAAGGTCATAGCATTCATTCTTTCATTCACTCCTTCTCTTCAGGTTTGGGGTTGTATAAGATGGAATATAATCGTGCCTATGTGAGGATGTGCAGAGACCAGTTGGGGCCCATATTTCTATAAGAATCTTCTTAATGTACTCTCATGGATGGTGTTAAATGTATGCTGGTAGAAAGAAGCCCTTGTATGAAGATGGAATATGATCAGGAGAGGAAAGAGTGGAAGCCATTTGGGGGAGAGAGACAGAGAGTAAGAACCAGCATACATCAGGGAGTGTCCAGGCTCATGAAGCCCTAACTCCAGTGGTTTGGTGTTGGAGAAGGCTGGGTGTACGTATATGGGGAAGGGGGTGGATAATGTTTGTGTCTCAGTCCTTCCTGCATTCCTGTTCACTGATCAGTATTGGGAAGCCATGATGAGAAAGCTTAGTCTGATTCTATATCTGAAGGGCAAATTTCTGAGCTATATATCATCTCCAAAAGAGTGTTTGGGAAGATTAAGGGATATATAACACTCTCTAAATCAGAGCATTGGGATTATGTGAGAACCCTCCCTCCCTCTCTTCCTCCTTTCCTTCCTTCCTTTCCCTTTCTCCATTCCTCTCCCTTCCTCCCTTCCTCCTTTCCTCTCCCTTCCTCCTCTCCCTTCCCCTCTCCTTCTCCCTTCCACTTTTCCTCCCTTCCACTCTTCCTCCCTTCCCTCCCTCCCTTCCTCTTCCTTCTTTTTCTTCCTTCCCCGGATCATAGAGATGAAAACTCATGATCCCTGTCCTTAAAAGTAACAATCAGTTGGAGAGATTTGAACTGACATGTCCAGGGGGCCAGCCTGTCCTCACTCTCATAAGAATATATTTAAAGTAGAGAATGGGGTCCATTTTAATGCCAATCAAGATACTAACATTGAGGTTATATTAGAGTTAGGGAAATGAACCAGTGTTTATGATGCTTTTTCAAGGTGGGAAATGGAAACAGAATTCCTTTGGAAAATCTAGGGTTTGGTGGTTGGCAGCCAGGAGACTTAGTTCTGAAAACAGTGGGAGGCTGTGGAGAGAGGGGAACATGGCTCTTGTGGGGACTGACATCTCCCATTTTTATCCCGAACTCACAGAAACCAGCTTGTACTTCATATGGAGGTCGGGGGAAGGGGTGGCATTGTCACAGGATTTAGGAATGGAATAAACCTTAGATGTGACATAGTTTAATCTTTTCTCTGGACAGATATGGAATCTGAGGTCCAGATGAGCTTTTCCAAAGTTACCCAGCTAATCAGTGGCAGGACTAGGGTGAACCCAAGTCCCCCCGACTCCAAATTCAATGCTCTTTCCACAATATTATACTGCTTTTCAATAGTGGACCATTTTTTCTTTAGGTGAGGCAGACAGGATGCCAAACTGTCCCTCTCACCCTCTGAAGAACACGCCTCCCTTTAAATTGTTTGACAAGGAACAAAAGGCGGTTCATGAGAGGAGAAACCCTTTGTTTTTAGAGGCTGAATAACAAGGTCATTATTATTGTCGGTATTAGGATTAACAGTAATAACAATAACCACACCCTTTCTCTGAAGAACTGGCAGCTCCTGAAGTTTTCATTATCCCCATACCACACTCTATTAAAAAGAGAGGGGCAGGGATCATCGCTGTTTAAAACGGGGCAAGTGAAGTAAGCCCAGGGATGGCTGGTAGGAAGGGCATGAAGGATGAGCCACAATTTACCCAAAGATAAATCTCTAACATGGCAGCAGGTTCTACCATAACAACCTCCAGAGACAGATAAAATTCAGACCCAGGTGCCAATGTCTTGGAACCTTCAGAGAGGCCTCAGATGCCCTTTAGAATTTCCCCAGTTGTTTTTTTTTCCTTTTTCCAGCCTCATCAGGAACTCCCTAGAATTCAGACTGGGCTAGAGGTGGCTTCCCCTGCCCTTTTACCCATTTCTAGCCTCACCCTAGCTATCCTTTGGCTCAAATCTGATGGGTAGCCGTGGTAGATGACTTGGAGGCTAGTGGGTATGGGTGGGGAAAATGAGTGTTTTGGAGGAAGCCACTCAAAGTGTGGGACTCTGCCCCTGGGCCAGTTGACTCAAGCACCAGACCAGGCTAGGTTGGGTCTTGTTACCTGTACCCAGTCTTCTGTAGGATACATTCAGCTGGCATTGGCGGTGGATGTGATAGGAAGTGGGGAGGAAAATACCTCTAATGAGGGGTGAACAGAAGAGCTATTTCACAGGTCGATTAGAATTGGGGGTTGTGTTTAATAGAGGACAAATCTGAGGAGGTGAAGGGATGGGTGGTGGATGGGTGATGGCCACACTAGGGAGAAATATATGCCTTCTGCAAGGTATTATATAGGGTTATTGATAATCTGACCTTGTTCTAGGGATCTAAACTTATTTCCATTGCTTTCTGACTAGAAGATCATTACCCTCTAACAGACCTGCTTTTCCATTGCCCCAATAATATTATATTAACTCCCACTCCCCATTCTTTGTTCATCTCATTCCTGGAGTGCCCTTTACTTTCCTCGTCACCTAAATGTTTGCTGAGTGACTGATCTGCTGTCTAACCAAATTCTGCCTGTGCTTTAGAGCTCTGACCCTACTTTCTCCAGGAATCCTCTTTTCCTTGACTGCTCTGAACTTCACTGATTTCATGGCTGCTGAACTCCTGAAGTATTTTTTTTGTCTCTTTTGTTCAGTTTAGCAACTTAGTTTTCCAAGTTTAGCTCAAAAGATAGATTTAAAATACCTACTGTGTTCAAAGTATTGTATGGGGTTCTGGGAATGCAAAGACAAAAGGAAAATTGTCCTTGAGCTCAAACAGGCAGTGTGGTATAGGAGAGGGAGAAAGGCAACCTTAGAGTCAGGAAGAACTAGGTTCAAGTTGCATATCTAATACATCCAAGCTTTGTGACCTTGGGGTAGTCATTTCCTTTCTCAAATGTTCTAGAACATTCTAGTAGCTCTCTAAGACTTAAAATCGCAAAGAAGGTGCCAACTTGTATTGATAGAAAAAGTTCATTCATGTGGGAGTTTGGATCCTAATTAAATCCGGTACCCAATATGTATCTTAAGGCTATTTCACTAGATATAGTTGTACAAGTCAATTGTTTCATGGCTATGTTAATTCTATTTTCCCAATTAGGAAGTTAAGTTCTATGAAGGATAAGAACCCTTCTATTGTACACCCTACTCTTTTTTCCTCCCCTAAACCCAGTAATGGCTACCAAAATGATAGGGGCAAAGCATTTTCAATGAATTGATTTATTGATTTTGGTATTTTTCCTGCTTGAGGAGAAAACTAAGTGTCCAAGGAAACAATAGCTTGGCAACACTGCAAAAGTAATACTGGGGGGTCTGACCTTAAAGGAATTTGTTCAAATTTCTTTATGTAGGTCAACTAGTCTCTGGGCCAAAATAGATGTGTCACCCCTAAATCAAGATGGTCCCAGAGAATCTGTTCTGGGAAGCTAGTCAGTTGCACTGTGGACTATTTACTCACCAGAGGACAGATCTTGTTGGAAAGAGATTAGGTCATAGAATTATAAAATCTCAAGAGCTGAAAAGGGACCTGAGATGTTGTCTCGTCCAACTCATATCTGAATAATAACCCTGACAAGTGGCCAACCAGCCTCTACTTTGAGATCTTCAGTGATGTGCAATGTACTGCCTCCTGAGGTGACCCATTTTTCTTTTGGACATCTCTAATAGTTATGAAACTTTTCTTCATTTATTAAACCGAAATCTGTCTCTCTATGATGCTCTCTGGTCACTGGTGGGTTCTAGTTCTTAGGCAGAACAAGCCGAATACCCTTTTGCATATGGCATATGCAACCTACTTAGTTGCAACCTAGGTTGCATATGGCAACCTACTTAGTGACATTTGTCAATGCCCTTCCTAAAATATAGTCCTGGAAACTAGGCACAATATGTAGTCTAAATGTAGTTTGATTAGGAACAAGGACGCTGAGATTTTAGCTTCCTTCAGTCTGGACACTTTATCTCTATTGACACCTAAAATCAAATTAACTTTTTTGGTTTCTTCTCTTGCTACATGGTTGACTAGCATTGGTTTTTTATCCTATTTTTAAATCCTTACCTTCCATCTTAAAATCAATACTAGGTATCAGTTCCAAGGCAGAAGAGTGGTAAGGGCTAGGCAATGGGGGTTAAGTGACTTGTCCAGGGTCACACAGCTAGGAAGTATCTGAGGCCAGATTAGAACAGGGCCTCTCCTCTCTGGGCCTGGCTCTTAATCTACTGAGTCACCTAGTTGTACCCACATTAAATTTTTAATCCATTAAAATCCCCATATTTTTTTCCTTCCAAACTGCTGTCTAGTTTCATCTCCTTCCCATCCTGTATTTGTTTTTAAGAATCTGAATTTAGGATATTATGTTTATCTAATTAACTTAATCTTATCAGATTCAATCTGGATGCTGTCATCTTGAATATTAGTTCTCTCTCTAAATATGTTCCTCTTCTCTACTCCAGCTCTGTAGGTAACCTCAACTGCAAAAAAATAAGGTGGAAGTGCAAGGGAGTAGGGAGATGAGAAAGGCCAAAAGAAAAGGAAAGAAACTTTGCAAGGGATGCTGCGGCTTTCCCACTGGACAAAGAAGCATATCTAATCTCTGGATAATGCCCTTCACAGAAAACCGTTTGGTGCCTAGGAAATAGAAAACAAAAACATCTTCACAGAGAAAAGGCAACTCAATTCAAGCAAGTTTCAGAACAGGGCTGAGAGAAGAGATTGAGGAGGTTAAAAAGGAACTAGTGTGTGTGTCTCTCCCTCCCTAATCAGCCTCTTCCCCCACCACCTTTCCCTTTCCTGAGCAGAATGTTCTCTGGCCTGGCAACAATGGAGAATTAAGGAGGGGAGTTTTAAACTGAACAGACCCTACTTTTAGAACAGTGTAGTAGTCTTTTTAGTACATAGTAGGCTCTCTCTCTCTCTTTCTCTCTCTCTCTCTCTCTCTCTCTCTCTCTCTCTCTCTCCTCTACTCCTCCTCCTCTCTCTCTCTCTCCCTCTCTCTCTCTCTTCCTCCTCCTATCTCTCTCCCTCC